>NW_020948983.1:8323249-8445648 GCF_900497805.2 Vombatus ursinus
GGGGGGGGAAGGAGTAATACTAACAATACTCGTGAGGATAAATAAATAGAAATCCTTCAGAGAAAGCCAAGGTCTCCTTCTAGGGCATGGGGCTCTCCTTTTCAAAAGTCCACTGCCTAATAGGAAAGATACTATCTAGCAACCAACTCAGTTTGGCGGTTACGCTAAATCAGTCACCAGAGGGCTTTCTGCAGCAGCGAAATGGTTAAACGGGGAAAGACCAGAAAGCAGAGAGAGAGAGAGACAGAGAGAGAGAGTGAGTGAGAGAGAGAGAGAGCCAGACAGTGATCACAGCGATCTTCCCAAGGAAAAGAAACACACACAAAAAAAAAAAAAAAATCAGAGCGCAAAAGTTACTGATCTTATTTTTTTTTAAGCCTTGCTTTGAAAGGAAGGTTTCAAAAACAAACGAGGCACCAAACTGAAAGCAACAACATGGCGAAGAGCAAACAAATCCCAGTCCACAAAAGGCAGAAAAGTTTGGAAAGTTTCTGGCAGCCTTGCAATAGCTGGTGAAGGGGAGGGGAGAGGACGGGAGGGGAGGAGAAAGGAGGGGGGAGAAGGAGGAGGGAGGGGGAGGGAAAGGAAGAGAAGGGGCTACATGCAGGGACCCTTCGAGGTCGTGACTCTAAAGCGAAGGAGGAGGGAGGGAATTTACAAGAATAAAAATGTCACTTACTGTTCTTGCCGTCGGAGAGAGGGATCCGTTGGGGAGGTACGGGCTAGTCAAGTCGGGTATCATAATGAAGGGATAACCAGGGTACGGTGGCCCCTTAAACAACCCTCCATCTTGCCTCTTCGCGGCTAACATGGCGGGGGAGCGAGAGAAAGGGAACAGGGAGGACAGAAAAAAAAGAGACAAAACTTTTTAGAAAGTGTCCCAAAGTTGCACGGCTACACAGCTGGACCAGCGCACAGCTGGATCAAGGCAGCCAGCGAGTTCTGCAAAACAGGACTTGGGTTCAAGAATGGGGGATTCTTGGTGGGAGGGAGGAGCAGGGAAAGGGGAAGGGAAGAGATTGCTTTGGGGGTAATTTCACTGATTTGGGGGTTACTCACCTTCTTCTAAACTTTCTCTGGATTTATCTCTGAAACTTTCGGATCGAGGCGGGGGCCGTCTTTCCGCCTTTCGAATGGGTGTTGGTGGGGAGGGCGAGGAATAATAGAACGGAGAGAAGAGGGGGAGAGAACAACAAATGGGGGGGTATTAAAAGGGAGAGAAAAAAAGTGTTACAAGTTTTTGCAATGGAAGAAACCCACAAACATAGCAACCAGAGCGATGCAATCAACCCTACTGACCCCCCCATCCATTTTTTTTTAACATTTGCCATGCCAAGGAAACAAATTAAACCCCACCAGCCCGAGGGGTTCGCCTTACCTCGGAATCTGAGGAGCTGTTTTGATTCGTTTCTGATTCATTGACTAGGGACGATTTGACATCAGCTAAATCCCTCTCGGCCGAGGAGTTCTCCGAGATTTTTTCCTCCTGCTCCCCTTCGTCTTTGAAGGAGATCAGCTCATCGTTGGCGCCTAGGTCATCTCCTCCACCGCCGTTCAGCTGCGGCATTTTTTTTCACCCACCAGCAGCAATTTTGGAAGAAAAATAAAGGGGGGAAAAACGGGGGAAAAAAATCACAAAAAAAAAGTTTTGCCAAAAAGAAATCTGCAAGAAAAAGAGTCCAAGGTGAAGTTTTTGATTTGGGGTCTTTTTCTCCTGGGGAGGGGAAAAGAGGGAGGAGGGGAGGGGAGGGGGGGGAATCTCTTCTCCTTCTGCACGCGTGAGTTTGGGTTCCTTTTTTCTCTCTCTCCCAAGGATCCGATCAATGTGCAAAAAAAATAATAAATAAAAAAGGGGGTAAAAAAACACACCAACAACAACAAGTCAGATATAAAGAGCAAAAGGGAGGGGGGAGGAAGCCGTAGATATAGAAGGAGCTCGTGCCGCTCGGATTTGAGTGAGTTGAAGTTAGACTGAGAGCTTTTCAGTTCAAAGGCGGCGCTGATTGACAGATAGAAAAAGGGGGATCGAAATCCGGAGAAACGGAGAAGTCTGGGAGCCTAGATTATTGACAGGGAGAGAGAAACACACTAGCCCCTTAATGAGATGCAGGAGGGGGCGGGGCCAAGCCGGGTTACGTGTGCATAAATAAACAGCGCTGGGAGGGGGAAAGAGCTAGAGAAACTAACAATGATCCTTTCTGGCAACCAAGAGGAAGGAAGGGAGGGAAAGAGGGAGGGAAGGAGAGAAAGAGAGATAGGGGGACTGGAAGAAGGAGAAAGAGAAAGAGGGAGGGAGGAGAGGAGAAGGAGAAGAGAGGGAGGGACAGGGAAAGACAGACGAGGAATGAGTGTGAGAGGCCGAGAGTATGTGTAAGTGTAAAGGGGAAAAGGAATGGTTTTAGGAAGACTATGCAAATTAGGAGAGGAGGAGAAAGGGGGGCTGGCAACTGAGTTAGGAGTGGGAGGGTAGGCCCGGGTAGGGCCTAGGAGACCCCACATTGGGGGGGAGGGTCCAAACAAAAGTGCACTTTAGAATTGAGTTAGGAAGGAAAAAGTACACGGAGGAGGGGGGCGGGGAGTGGAATTAGGGAAAGGAAAATATTTTATGTTTGCTCCAGCAGTGGATGCACTAACCTTTAGGTGGAGCAAATCAGCAGTGTGCAGAAGTGTGGGGGGGGGGGGAATAGTCCATAACTTTTGAGCATGCATAGAGAAAATAGAGTTCTTGGAAAATGTTTTTATTTAAGTAGCTTGGCAGTCTCGATTAAAAAAATTTTTTTAACCAAAACAAGATTTTTCTTCTTTAAAAAGAAGTGGGGGAGTTGTAATAATATTCACTCGTTCCTCAATTTAAAACTGTCCCATAAAGATACATTTGCAAAAATCACTTTTAAAAAAATCGGTCACCAAACACTTCTGAGATTTAAGTCAGAGAAAAAAGAAAGTGGTTTAAGTGTCTGTATCTTGTGGATGTGCACTGTGTTTAAGTAGCTAGATGGAAAACATTTGAAATCAACGTATTGGTGGGAGTGGTTGGCAGTGTGGGATCCAAAGTCCTTTTTGGTTCTGGAGGTGAAAAGTCTGGGTGTGCGCTTCCCTAGAGAAAAATAAAGTTACCGCCTCTGGACCCTGTGGGACTTCAGCCTCCTTCCTAGGGCGTCTTGAATTAAATCACTAAAGGATGCAAACAAGTGATCAGATGTAGGTCAATGACTGTAGAAAGAAAGCAGCAAACTGAAACAACTAAATTATTTTAGTTCTAAAACAAGGGTTTTGATAAGTAAAAAAGTGAGAATTTTTTTAAGGCAGGATCCCAGAGGTAGGTGGAGATAGGGCAAGCACATTGATCTTCCACCAAATGCCCAATTATGACAATGGAAGAGTCCACTGGAAACTTTAACTTCGAAGAAGACAAAGGAGGTTAGGCAGTAAATTCAGCAGGAATTAACCAATTGTCTAATATATGTTGGGAAGAGAGTCATGCTGCACTAAATAATCCAAACATTCCCCAGGAAATCTAACTTGCTGCTGTATAGAGAGGGCCATATTCAGCACCCAGGGTGTGCCAAAAAAAGACGATTTATCACGTAATGTTTAGGGAATTTGGGGGCTTCAGCAAAACTGTCTTATAGGTTATGCTTTCTAAAAACAGGGGACTGAAAATCATAATGCAAAGATCGACAAGGCTAACATAAATTCTCAAGCCCTGGAAATTTTCACCACCACATTTGCACACGAAAGGGAAAGATGCAGGCAAAATAAAAATGGGGTGGGGTGGGGAGATGGAGAGAACCACTGCAACTTAACAACTTTAATATTAATCAGAAAAGCAGAAAGAGTGAAAGGAGGCATAAAAAGAAGTAAAACAAATGTGTACATTTAATCAGACAGGATTGCATAGGATACAAAGAACAGGGCTAATTAGTCTCAGCAGGTAGGGACTAACCTTCAGACTTCATAAATAAATAAGGCTGTGAACAATGTCTAAGTGCGAGGATGGAGACAGAAAGGGGATTATTTCAAGACACCAAGTAAAAACAAGAAGAATGAAATACTTCACTGTTAAATCCACGTACAAATGGATTTACCAGTTCTTTTTCTTTGGGCCTTTTGACTAAGTTGCTTTTGGTTGTAGACTTTTGGTGGAAAGACTGTAGCTATGCACACTTGCTAATTGTCACCTATTGCCTCAATGTGCTTTGTATGTATGCTGCCTACTTCCCCAAGCTCTATTTTAAAAGGATGTTTACCTGCACAGCAACATTTTTGTAGTAACTTAATTTTAGGGCAATTTATTTGTCTTCTGGGTTTATTTTCTGTTTCCATTTTCTTTCGCCCCTGCTCTGAATTGAATCAGAAAACAAGTTTTCTTATTTCCTTTATAGTCCTGCCTATTTTAACAGAAGCTGGCCAAATGGCACAGAATTCAACTTTTCAAAGATATCAGTATTCTTAAACCCTGGCAAGCATTTTTGCCAAATTCCACAGCAATTCTGCAATCATCAGTTAATAACTTTCTGCATTTGGGTTTGCTCTTACTTTTTCTCTTCCAAAAGTGAATTTTTTGCACCTTGCCTTCTTTTTAAAACTATGATCTAATTAAGCAGTTAAGTTATTCCATTTCAGCACACGTGCCACATTTAATTTAGTAAATTGAATACCATAAAATGCTCAGAAATGACAAGAGATATCTTAAAGGACCAATAATACCAGTTAGCTAGAAAAGCTTCATTGATACCTTGATAAAGAAATTTTTTTTTTGTTTGCATCTCATAAGAGCCAAAGTCATGTAATGAAAAGAGTCAGGCCCACCAGTAATTTGGATGTTGGATTTATAGGTTTGGTTTAAAAATTTCAAGAGCAAAATGGTATGGAGCCAGAAGTTGAGGCTACCCTTCTAGAGGCACTGATGAATTCTGATCTTCAGAACTAGTGGCCTTGAACAGACAATCAGAATGTAAAAGGAAACTTCAATGGGTCTGTCTCATATAGCAATGGGACAAATTGCCTTTCCCATAGAAATCAGGCTTGTAGTGCCATAGCTAAATGTTCCATGAGAAGAGTAGTGGTCCCTCACATTCACTGATCCCACTAACCTAAGCAGCCTGCTTTGGGACCATTTTTCTCAAATGTTGCAAGGGAGTAGCTGTGGCCAGGCCTGAAATGACACAAGGCCTAGGTAAAATTCCAAAGCAGGTGAAAGGACTCCTGACTTTGTTTCACACCTTTCCCACTGACCCTTTAAGGGCTCAGAGCCTGAGTGGTCTCTCCTACCCTCTGACCTCTTCTCAGCAGAATCTGACCTTAGAAATAGATTTGGTAGAAGACATTTACACTTTAGCCTAAATTTCAGTCTTTATTTCCTCTCTCAGGGATACTAGCATGTCTAACTTGATCTCTATTGGATAATTGAAAGGCTTTGTTTCCGTTAAAATAACTATAACAATAAAAATCAGCAAGCAGCTAGAAAGGAAGCCTATAAGGGCCTTAAAATGACACCAGTAGATCAGCTACAATGAGGTCAGTCTCCTTGAGCATCATGGTCTATATAAAAGTCAGCTGGTTGTCAATTCAATTCAATTCATGCCTGCCATGTTCTCAGAGGACCTCACAACTATGCTAAGACATCTTAGAGTGTGCTAGCGCAGGGATGAACTGCAGTGGAAGCTTGACTGGTTATTTTAAAAATAACAATACACCACACCCATCTACCAGAGGCAGGGAATACGTGTTGACAGCCATATTCAGCTGAGCTAATTGCTAAGCAAGAGTCCATTAAATTCCACTCAATAAATACACATATACACATTTTAAATATATATGCATATGTACATAGACACACATATGTGTATATGTGTATGTATATCTATATATACATATATATGTAGATTTCCCTTAAAGAACCTAACTGTAAATTGTATAGTCCAGTCCCTGTCATGAGTCGAGTTTGGATTTTTTTACCTGGCTGAGCTTAGCACAGTGTCTGGTACATAGTAGGTGCTTAATAAATGTTTATTGACCGAGCAAAACTGGAGTGTTAGTGAGAGAATCCGGAGAACATAAGAAAACTAGAAAAAACCTAATTGTTCCACTCTGAAAGCTTCTTTTTGGCTTTATTTTCCATGTGATTAATCTCGGAATACTAGTGTCCTCTCACCTCAGGTAAGGACACTGAGCTGCCCAGAGACCTCACTGATGATCTTACGATGCTTTCCATTTTCAGTTGAAAATAGAGGTGGGGGTGGTAAAGAGGGCCCAACCTCTCTGATCCTATGGTGTGCTCTTCACTAGCTGCTAGGAAATTGGAAAGACATCCACCTACTTCTCTAAACCCTAAGGAAACACAATTCTGTTCTGGTACTTCCTGGATGTGCCTGGCTTGATCACCTTGCTTAAGCTAATAAAAGGTCCTGATAATGAAGTGACAATGATGCCTGATGATCCAAGGGTTAATGGGTAGATGTATGGATTTGTACAGAGTTTTATCACCTGCCTTCATAAGCTGATAGCTACTGCTATAGGCATATATGACAAGAAGTCGCTTTCCGAAATACATCAGCCCTCCATAAATATACCTTTCTTATTGACAAGATGTCTTTTAACCCTAATAGTAATGGAAGAAGGCCAATAAATGAAACATTTACTGCATAACTTTCCTTATTTTCGAGTGGTGTGTGATTCCTTTCTAGCTGTCTCTAGAAGATGTTTTCAGCCTAATTTGCTCCCTAGAAATTTCACTTGCTACAGTTATACGTCTATGACGTTTTATTGCCTGAAGCCAAGTCTGAATAAGAACTTTCTTAAGATATACTTATCCTAATGCCAGTCTACATGAATTGGGCTGCTTTATTCTGAATTATTTGTGCACCCTCACTATAGTATCCACAGGCTTCCTGATGGCCCTTGCCATGGGGGAGGTCTAAATGTTTCTGAAAGAGGGGAGGAAAAGGTAGAAAAGGGGGTGATAAGTGGGGCAGCAAGAGAGGTTTAAAGAGAGATATAGAATTTTACATATATGTATGTGTATAATATTAAAATGCCCAAGGTTTTTGTTGAAGTTACTTTATATCAACATAGCCACATTCCAAAATTATAGGATACCCTTATTTCCAAGGTCTACCATATTAGATACTTGATTCCCTTAAGCCTCAAAAAAATCAAGTCAAATCAAATTAAGGTCAGCACCAAAAGCCTAACATTGTGGTACAGTGGGAAAAGTTCTGGCTTTGTAGTCAAAGAGTCAGAATTCAAATCCTGGCTTTGTCACTTACTAGCTGAATGACCTTTGGCAAGTATTTAACCTCTGAGCCCCAGTTTTTCCCTCCCCAAAATGAAATTTTAAATCAGATCACCTCCAAAGTTTCTTCTAATTCTAAAATCTGTGATCTATCACCATGCATTGAAGTCAAGGAGAGGTCAGACAGCCTTGAGCTGAGAGGGCAGTTGAGACCCCAAAAAGAAGACTCTTAAAGACAGGTAAAATTTAGGGAGCAGAAAATGTCTTCCATTTTGGCAGTTATTTATGGCACCACTGTGTGGACTAATCCACAATGCCTTGGTCAGGTAAGGAGAAGGACAGGAGCAAATTTTTCTGTTTAAAGGCTGTAAATATGCTAGCAGGGGTTTCCCTTGAGGAAGAGTAACTGCAGCTTCAAGACTGGGTTTCTGCTTAGGGTAGTAATGCCAGTGTTTATGCAAGTCACTTGGGGTTGAGTTAGAACAGCACCCCTCCCCCTCTTCAAAATCCCAACTGATTTAACACATTCCGCTGGTATAGATGGGCTGTTCTTGCTTCCTAATGAAATCCTCACCTGGACAATAAAAGAGAACATAGATAAATGAGTGAGTTCAGGGGCCCAGAAGTGAGTTTGGAGTCTGGTGTAGACGACACCCTCTAGCAATGGTGGAGAGGCTGTGAGTTGATTGTCATCCTCAGCAAATCTGGTTTCTTTGTAGCCTGAGGGCACACTGTAAATACACAGAGCAGAAGGGAATTAATAGCTATTTCTTAAAGGTTCCAGGGATGCTGAGACTTCGAGGTAGTAATGACCCAAAACCCCACAGGAAGTACACTTGCCTATGCCAGTGATTCTTTCACGTTGACAAATGAGTTTTTTCTTGCCTCCATGCTGGGGTGCTCACTCAGTCTTTACCCTGCCTCAGAAGGGTGCAAAACCCCAAAAGGCTGAGCCACAAAGCAGGGATGCTCTGAAGCCCCAACCTGACTCAAATTCTCTTGGTCTATCTTCTTATTGACTCTGCAAATGGATCTGCTCATACCCAAGTTCAGGAGCACAGTCAGAATAACCCTACGACTCCCTGTTCCCCAACCCTCTTCTACTTCTGAGCAGAAAATCAGTAAGAAAGAGAGGAGGAAGGTGAAAGATGACAGGGAATCCCCCTATGAGGGCAACGTCCAGGCCCAGACTTGCCAGCATCCGTAGCTACCAGAACACAAAACAGAAACTACATTTGTCTCAAATAAGAAGATGTGGTCTTTGGCTCTGCCCTGCAATATAAAAATAGCTGAAAGCACAACATTCAGGTTCTGAGCTCACTACCCTGTAATATTCAGTTGCATCCACAGTTTGCTGACACTAGCTGTGTGACCTTGGGCAAGTATCTTAACCTCTCTGAGCCTCAGTTTCCTTTTTTGTAAAATGAAGATAATAGTACCTGCGATATCACTACCTCAGTTGTTGTGTGACTTAAATGAAATGATGTCTGTGAAACATTTTATAAGCTTTTAAGTGCTTTAAGTTAGCAATAATAATAATAATAATTCTGAGCACTACTCTATTCCCTAAACCCCTGCCACCATAGCACCCATGTGTACTGGGAGTATACTGTACTTGGGAGTAGACTAAGAATAGTTTGGACCCAGAAACAACATAGTGGATTGAGGCCAGAGAAGCTAACCTGACTTGATCCCAATCTCTGTGAGTGAGGGTCCAGTTCCTTAAGGCAATTTGGAAACTATTCCAAATGCCAAGGCATGGATATAATGCTATCATCATGACAACTGGGGCAGAATCTCCATGCAAACATCCAGACACCTGAGCAGAGCCAGGGATGAGTGCTTAGTGAAGCTGCTTTGGGGAGGGGATGGAGAGGGGTGGGTTGGGGAGGGAAGAAGCAAGGGAGGAGTGGGGAGGAGAAGAGACTTTGTTGCCAGCATTAGGAAGTAATACTATTCCACCTACTCTGGGAATGAATAAACAGATGGAAATGTCTGAGGAAACATCAGTCTGAAGAACCATTAGAATTGATTTCTGGAACACACTGGCTTTGAGATCTGTAAAAGAAAATTCAGGAGCAAAAAACATTTGACTGGGGTTGTGACACATGGTGGTACAGAGCAGCAGCAGCAGGCAATAAGGTGAGACATGAAGATAGTGTTTGCTACAGAGAAAAAAAATAGAAGCTTGTCCCTACCCCCAAAATTGGCAGAAAGCCCCATTGATCATGGGCTGCTAGTTAACTATCTGTTTCCCACCATTTCTACACCTTAGGGTCATGGCTTTGAGGTTTCTATCACTCCCCTCAGCCTTGTCCCAAGTTTCCCCTTCTAGGGTTCCTGTTCCTCGGGCCCTTTAACTGAAGGTCAGGCTGTGCATGATAAGTCTAAGAAGGTAATACATAGAACTGCGCATCCCCAGGAAGACTAGACCAGTGTGCAAAGCAAGCTGGGGTGTGAGTAGAGAAAAGGGGACAAAGTGAATGGAAACCTAGAAGGGGAATGCCCAGTTAGAATCACTGCCTCTTCACCTCCACACACTTAAACGTAGTCTCAAGGCCACTTAAACTTGAAGACCGGGGGCAACTGGCTCTTTGGCTTCCAAGTTAATTCATCCAGGTATTAAATCCCTCCATCCTTTATTTCTTCTGCCAATAAGATATCTTTTCAAACTGCATTTCTTCAGTGGTTTAGTCACTGGGAAGAGTCAATTCATACGTACATTACGTAGGTTATACAGCACATGGGCAAATATTCCCTAACTGTTTCTGACTGACTGCATATTTACCTTGTTTTGGACACGTCAGGGATGATGAAATTTCTGACTATTTCTGGCCATGGGGTGGCTGAGTGCTGATATCATTTGTCCCTTTGGGAGAATGCAGAAAGCCCAGGGTGGTCTTTTGGACCTCTCCTCCCCCTAATCCTGTGAAGGTGCCTGGCAGAGAGAGATCTTTGTCAATTAAAAGGACAAATAGTTCTACCATATAGAAAGTAGTACTTTCTGCTCCTTCCATTAAGGATGCAGAAGAGAAAGTGATGATTTTCAGCTGTTTCATTGGAGCATGGATTCAATTACATGAGCTTGTACATGGGCTCTGACTGCCTCTTCGACTCTGTATGGAAGCCTTTCCATTTTACCATAAGACATGGGCTAAGAGATGGTTGGACAGTGCAGAAGCCAGTTGAAATGTAACAACGTGTATTCAACAATTCCTGAAACTGCTTTATGTTCCAATGAGATATCAGCCTCCTCAGAGAACAGAATAATAGTCATAAGCTACTGAATCATATTTTAAATTGTTGTGTCAACCCATAGTCAAAATCTTTTGTGTATGTTATCATTTCTTTCATGCATATACATAGGAAATAAATGTGCCATACCTGTTTTACCTTATATCTTGAGTATTTTTTTCCCCTTTGGGGAGTCCTAGACATAAGGCAAAGTCAAAGCTTTAAATAATTTGTCTGTGGGTCACAAGGGTCAGGGTTTAACAAGCCAAATATTGTGAGAATAAGGAGGCTAGCCCCACTCTTATTAGAGGCCCAATGCCCCCACTGTCTCTGACCTGAGTACAGGCCTAGATCCAGAGCAGAGGGATCTTTTAGTCAAGCAATAAGCATTTATTAAGCACCTACTATGTGCCAGGCATTATGTTAAGCACTGAGAATAAAAAAAGAGGTTAGTCCCTGCCCTCAAGGAGCTCCCAATTGGTGGAGGTTCAATGCCATTAGAACCCTTACATGTTCTTAATATTGGGTATAATTTGAAAGTAAAGAAAAAGAGAAGTGCCTAAAAGTAATCTATATAATAATCTAAATAATCTGGGTTGCTTATAAATTTATTGAATCTGCCTACCTAGTTCTCTGTGAACCCTGGGATGGGGTTGGTCCCTATAGCACCTGGCATGGTGACCATGTTGAGCCAGGAGAGACCACCATCATGTCTTTGTTACTCCTAACTTCCCACCAGATTTTTTTCTTCCAAGATTCATTTCACATCAGAGTGATTCCACCCAGCTTCCAGCTTCCTAGGTTAATCTTAATGTTTAAAAATTATCACCAGACCCTTGCCCAATCAAGAATAGCTACATATATCTGTCTGGGTCCAGGTATTTCACCTGTATCAGATCAGAGGGTTTGACTCCATCAATGACTCATGTCACTAATCCCTTCTCCCCAAATCATGGGAAAGAAGGAAAAGGAACTTCAGATTAAGAGTAATATGAACATTCTTCCCATCACTCAAAGATCAAATTAACCCAAACACCAGTACAACCTAAAATTCACCCACTTATCACTTTTAAACCTACCACCAATTTTATCAGGCAGAGGTTTCTTTGAGAGGTGTATACCAATTATCTCTCCTAACCCTTTAGCTGTCTAGATCATTCCCCCTAACTCCCTCACCTGAGGCAGCTAGGTGGCATGGTGTATATAGAGGCCTGGACCTGGGGTCTGGAAGACCTGAGTTCAAATATGACCCTGGACACTTACTAGCTGTGTGACCCTGAGCAAGTCACTGCTTCGGTTTCCTCAGCTATTAAAATTAGGATAATAATAGACTCTTGCTCACAGGGTTGTTGTGAGGCTCAATAAGATATTTGTAAAATGCTCAGCCCAATGCTTAGTACACAGCAGGTGCTTAATAAATGCTTATTCCTTTAGTTTCTTCTCCATTATAACTCTTTGTTTAGTCAGATCTCTGTTCTAGATGGACCTATTTTAACTTCTATAATCTCATTAGTAACCCTGAAAATGGATACTCACTTTGAAGACCTCATTGGGAAAGTAATACCACTGTTTTACCAAACCCTTTAGCTTCTTAGACATTCTAGAAAGTCCCTATGCAACAGAAAGTCAATAATACTTCAAAGTTCTGTTGAATTTTTATATACAAGAGCTAGCTCTACCTGGATCTTTTCCCTGGACATTTTCCACAGAAGCCAGAATCCTTGGTCAGGTGGAAATGTACTCTATGACAGCAAGGGTCCATGTTCTGGAGAGCCTCTGTCCCTGTTGACTAATATGCTATATAACCTTTTAAGGAAAAAAAGAGCCATATGTTTAGGAGTTTATACCATATAAATAATGTCTTTTTCCTTATTTATTTTCAGTCTGCCAGGACACAGAAACTGCAGTCAGCCAGAGGACTCCCGTTGAGAGTTTTAAAATAACATCAACAATAATAATGGCAACCCCTTAGATGTACCCATTGAGCTGATCCATCATTATATCTATCTTTGACATATTTTGCAGATAGCTGAGCCCAGGTTTTCACCAGTCACAAACTGCTCCCTCACACAAAATTCCATTAGTATTCTTCCAGGGATGTAATATATCTGTGAATCATCAATCAATCAGCATAAATTTATTTAGCACCTTCTATGTATCGTGTACTCTGCTAGCTAGATGCTCAAACAAAAACTAAATAGTCCCCAGCTTTAAGGAGCTCTCATTCTATTGGGGAAAACAACACAAACCAATATAGGTAAACACAAATTAGATACAAAGGAAATGTAAAGTCTTTGGGTGGTGGTGGGAGGTGGTGTTAGTAGCAAGAGATGTCAGGAAAGGTCTCATATAGAAAGTGGCATTTCATCTGAGCTTTAAGGAACCTAGGGAGTTGGGATTCTAAGAGGTAGAAACAAAGAAGCAGTATATTCTCAGCACTGGGCTGGTGAGTTGGGAGGGGGCAGCCTGCGTAAAGGCAGAGAGATGGAAGATAAAATGTGTGTGAGTAGGCTGTTTAGCTGAAACATAGCATACATCGAAGTATGGAATACATCATAAGTCTGGAAAGACAATATATATTATATAACAACTTTACATAATATGTATGGATAAATATTTTGATGAATAACATGTATATAGATAATGATTGAATTTGTTTGCAAAGTTATTTTACATGGATGGTGTCATTCAGGTCTTAGAATACCCCTGTGACATAGGCAGAGCTGAGATAAATATTCGTCCCATTTGTCAAATAAGAAAACTAAGACTCACCAAAATTAATTGAGTTGTTCTAAGTCACACAGTTTGGAAGGGACAGAGCCAGGACCTCAACACAGATCTTCTGACCACTATTCCAGTGTTCTTTCTACCCTACCATGCTTCCTTGGGATCAACTGTCTGAGATTCTTCCAGACCAAGAGACAGCTCACAGTTGAGTCTGTTTCAAAGTTTATCAAGTGTTTGGAAAAGTAGAAATGGAGGGGAGAGGCAGGGGGATAGTCACAGTCACGATGGCCAACTTTCTCAAGAGCAAAGTTACTACTAAATGGCTAAAAACCCCCATAATTTTGGGTGCCTTAGAGCCCATTTTAAAAGTTCAGTTCATATAATCTTTTAATTAAACAGTATTCCCCCCTTCCACTTCTCCCTTTTCCTATTGAAAACCAAATCAAACCCTTGCATAGTCAAACAAAATAAACTCTCTAGTTGGCCACGTTCAAAAATATGTGTCTTACTCTGCATAGAACTCTGTCACCTCCAGGTCAGTATGTGGGTTGCATTGTTCAACAGTCATCTGGAATCGTGGTTTATATTTGCATTGAACAGAGTTCTTAGGTCTTGCAAAGTTGCTTTTCTTTACATAATTGTTATTGTATATATTGTTCTCATTTTGTTTACTTCATTCTGCATCAGTTCATATAAGTCTTCCCAAGTCTCTGGGAAATCATCACTTCTTACAGCATGGTAATATTCCATTGCCTTCATATATCATAATTTGTTCAGCCTTTTCTCAATTGATGGACAACCCCTTAGTTTACGATTCTTTGCCATCACAAAACAGCTGCTATAAATATCTTTGTACATGTATCCTTTTCTCTTTCTTTGATCTCTTTGGAGTATTTAGGGCTAACAAAGCTGGGCCAAAGGGTATACACAGTGTAGTAACTTTTGGAGCACAGTTCCAAATTGTTTTCCAGAATGGCTGTTCTAATTCCCAGCTCCACCAACAGCTCGCACAATTTGAACACAAACATCCTCTTCTTTTTTTCTCAGGCCTGGAGCCAGGGCTGGTCCCTCCTACCTTCTCGTTTCCCAAACGAAGCCCTGGTAGATTTGAATGGGCCCCAAGGCTCCTTCTCAATTGCACAGTAATTTAATAATATCCAACACTTTGTGAATACTAATTAAGCTGCTGCCAGCTCCCCAAAGAGGCAGGTGTTATTACCCACCGCCACCCCCCCCCCCCCTTTTCAGAGGTGAGAAGCTCCAAGGATAAGTAGTTTGCCTCAGGCCGAAGAAGGAGCTAGTGTCAAAAGGGAAGAGTGGAATTCAAGGTCACTGGGCCTCTGAGTCCTGGGCCAAGTTAGGTCAAAAAATATTTGTAAAGGGGCCTGTGGACACCTAATGCCCCCAATACTGGCAGGTCCAGTAGATGTATTGTTCAAATTTTTCTTTGTTACAAAGGAGAATTCTGTAGTGTGGGATATATTGGGAAATTAATTGTGATGTAAAAAAATAAAAGACAAAAGTAAAAGTTATTCATTGGGAAAATCATAATAATATAGTCCAATAATATAGCATGGTAGTGTTCAGAGAACTGGCTTGAGTCAGGATGATCTGGGTTCAACTCCTATTTCTAACATAAAATGGCTGTGTGACCTTTTGATTTCCCATTCAACTAAGACCCTAAGTTGAAGAGTTACATTGGTAGAGAGATTCTGTTTCTTGTCATTATGAAACTTCTAGTGAGTAGAAAGAGGAAATTAAAGAAGTTGGAATTCAAACTAGACATTTTTATCTGTCTGATCTGGGGCAGGTCATTCCATTTCTGAGTCTCATTTTCCTCATCTATAAAATGGGAATAATGCTCCTTACATTGCCTATCTCCCAAGGTTGTCTGATCAAATCATTTTGTCAACCATGAAAAGCTATATAAATGTAAGCTATTAGCATCTTAAGATTTCAAAGGTCCACACTTTATTTGGAGCCTCAGTCAGTTCTGGAAATCCCAAGTCGCCCAGTTACAAAGTCCAGTGAGTAGAAAGTTCCCTGGGACAGCTAAACTGTAAGTAAGGTGAGTCATACATGACAACCAACTTTGATAGCTGTGGATTGTGGACTTCTCTGTTCTGCTTCCTTCCCAGATCTTCCAATTAATCCCTGGGTGAGTTGGCCATCCCATCAATTACAAGGCTAACACTGCTGACTGGGTAGACTTTGGGGAGGAGGACAGGGAGGCAGTAGTTAAAGGAAAGCAAAGGAAAAGGCATTTTGATGACAATTTCTATGGGAAATTTGGAGAAGTATAGTCCACCTCCAGTGGTTCACCCTAACCATTGCCACCCACTGGGAAGGGCCTTAGGGGATTCAGTCCTTCCCTAGCATGATGGATTATCTGGTACAGAAAAATTCTCCTTTCCTCTAAGTCAAATGGGAGAGTTGGGGGGGGGGGCTGTGGGGGGAGTACCCAAACTAGAGAGCCACAATCAGTGTTAAGATGCAAATGTAGGGTCTGAAGTGTTTTAAATGTTTAGGGGAAGACAGTGGGAACTTTCTAGGAGAAGTTGGGGATGGTCTTTTAGCATGCAAATGTGTATTGTGGATTCCTGAATGGAGATATCACAAGGAGGATACAAAAGGACTCCAGTTAAGACTGGGTTAGGGGAGGGCATGCCCATGAGGCAGTACAGGGCAGAGTCAGAGACAGCTGAAGAACACTTTTTGAGCAAACAACTAGGGAAGAAGACCCAGTGAAGGAAAAGTTGCATCAGCGTAGCTCTCTTCAGTTGACAAACCACTTTCTTTGCCACAACCATATGACTAGATGGTGGGGATGTCATCCCCATTTTACAGATGAGGAAACTGAGGCTCAAAGAGCCCAGTGTCACAAAGCTAGTAAAATAGCAGGGCAGTTATTTGAAGCTCAGTGTTCTGACTCCAAATCCAGCAATTTTTCTGCATAGGGTTGCTTTTTTTTTTTTAATTCCAATATGTTTTGATCAACATCGCAGGAGCTAGGGACAAAGACTCAAGAAAAGCTTATGCCGAAGACTAAATAAAGCAAATAGAAGGAAGATGTGGTTGCCAAGACAATGTTGGGGAAAACCAACTGTGTTAGTAAAGAAGCGTTTCAAATATACCCCGGAAGTCCATGGAGGCAGCAAAACGCAGCAAGAAAACACTGCCCCCAGAAGACCTGGGTTCTAATCCTGATTTTGCTACTAAGTAGCCATTTATTGGCAGCCTTGGGCAAGTACTTTCTTTTTTCTTGGCCTTGCTTTCTTCATCTGTAAAAATTTAGGGTTTGGACTAAATTAGGGTTCTTAGCCTTTTTGTATATGTGTCATGGCCTCATCTAGCAGTGTCTGGTGGAGTTTGGGAATGAAATAATGAATGGAATCTGGATTCATGTTGCTCCCAGGAACTAACTAGAGGTGGGACCAGCTTCTCCAAATAGTGGCTTTAAAATGCATAAAATAAAACACACAGGATTACAAAGGAAATCAAAGGTAGTCTTTCTCATTCCAGTTCACAGACCCCCTGCAATTTTACAGGCCTCAAGTAAAGAGCTCCTGGACCAGATGATCTCTGAGGACCCTCCCAGTTGATTTTCTATAAGCATGTGTCTTGATAGGTGTGTAAGGGCCATTCCAAAAGGAGAAGGCCTGATTCACCCAGGAACCAGGGGCAATGGTTTCATCCAGTACCAGAGGATAGATGGAAGGTTGAGTACACATAACTCCAAGGGGCAGGGCTTCTACTGATTAAAGGGGAGTGCCCACAGGGAGTGCTGGGATTGTACGATGCTCTCAACCTGTCTCAACAAGAGACACCCCCACCCATAAGGTAGATTGTGTACTTGCTGTTCTCACTTTATAGATCAGGGGAGTGAAGGGACTTGTCCAAGATCACATAATCAATAGGTGGCAAAAACAAAGACTTGAGACCAGATCCTCTGGATCCAAATTCAATGATCTTCTGACTATAAACTTCTTTAAAGCTGGGACAAAACATGTGGAGGAAGTAGAACCTGGTGAAAGCTGTGGGTAGACCATTTTTGAGAAAATGATTTTCCAAGCTAGCCTAAGGCTTCTCTTCTTAGAGACTATCTAAAAAAGAGATTCTGTTTACTCCTGCCTTCTTAGAATACCTCCTATTTATATAATGCTTTGAGACTTATAAAATGCTTTGCTTGAAGCAGATTTGTTGAGGTAGGCAGTACAAGTGTTTATCATGAAGGAAACCCCCCAGAGCACATTTCCTTGTCTTATAAAAAGTGAGGAGAAGCTGTAGGCCTCTCTCTATTATGGAAGAGGAAGCTGAATCTCAGACAGAATAAGTGACTTGCTCATGGTCCCACAGCTAGTGAGTTTCTGGGGACAAATCTGAACTCATATTTCATTCATTCATTTATTCATTTAGTAACATTTATAAGCTCCTACTATGAGCTAAGTTGCTTGGGCACAGAAGCAGAAATGAAACAGCACCTATCCTCAAGGGGCTCATGTTCAACTAGAGTGAGACAATATGTATATAAGTAAGTCAAGGAGGAGCCAAGATGGCAGAGTAGAGGCAATATTCCAGCTGAACTCTCTCAACATTCCTTTCCAAACAACTTTAAGATAATGTATCAAATCGAATTTTGGAGTGGCATAGCCAACAAGAGGTTGGGGTGACATATTTTTCCAACTGAAGTCAACATAGGAGGTTGGAAGGGGTCTGTGAACTTGGATGGGAAAGAGTTAGTACCTTTGATTTTCTTTGTAATCTTGTGTATTTTATGCATTTTAAAACCATTATATGACACTGGAATGGAGGCCAGCCTGGAACACAGTAGAAACATCACTTATGGGCGTTGGAGGCAGCTAAGACAGCAGCAACAACAGCTTTGGGAGTTCTCAGGCCACAGGCAATAAGGGGGTTAGACAACTGGTTAGAAAGGGATTAGGGGGGCAGCTAGGTGGCACAGAGGATAGAGCACTGGTCTTGAAATCAGGAGGACCTGAGTTCAAATCTGACTTCAGACCAAAAACTTGACACTTACTAGCTGTGTGACCCGTGGAAAGTCATTTAACCCCAGTTGCCTTAAAAAAAAAAAATTACAGAGACTCCTGTGCTGGCACTGGGAATAGGATGGAACACTATTTGGTAACTTCATTGGCCATACCCAGTTCCATGTTGCAGTTCCAGTTTGGAGAGAAGTGCTAGTTGGCATGTGGCTACAGAGGAGTAGGGGCCCTACCTGGGGAAGGACCAAAGCCCAGACCAATAGAGTGGTAGATCTCCCTAGATCATACCACCTTGGAAGCACTGAAAACTTATACACCCTTCAGAACTAGCTGTGAAAAAAAAGCAGGGTGAAAAAACTTAAAGCTTGAGACAATGCTCCTCCACCCCAGGTGAGTAAAGCCCCACTTTGACATAAAGTTCAAAATTCAGAAATAGGCTGGAAAAAATGAGCAAACAATGAAGAAAAAGAACCTGACTATAAAAAACTACTATGGTGACAGGGAAGCACAAGACACAAATTCAGAAGAAGACAACAGTGTGAAAATGGCTTAAATAAAGCCTCAAATAAAAATGCAGATTGGACTGAAGCCTAGCAAGAATTATTGTGAGAGCTAAAGAAAGAGCAAGAAAAAAATTTTTTTTAATCAAATAAGAGTGATAGAGGAAAAATTAAGAAAAGAAATGAGAACAATGCAAGAATATTACAAAATGAGAATTAACAGCTTGACAAGAGAGCCACAAAAATACTGAAGAAAATAATACCTTAAAAACTGTCTAACAAAAACATTTGTTTTCATTGGTGAAAATAACTCTTAAAAAGCAAAATTAGCCAAATGGTAAAAGAGATACAAAACCTCACTGATGAAAATAATTCCTTAAAAATAAGAATTGTTCAAGTGGAAGGTAATGATTCCATGAGACATCAAGAAACAATAAAACAAAGTCAAAAGAATGAATAAAAAAAGAAGAAAATGTAAAATATTTCACCAGAAAAAGAACTGATCTGGAAAATAGATTGAGGAGAGGTAATTTAAGAATTATTGGACTACCTGAAAGCCATGATAAAAAAAAAGAATCTAGACATAAAATTTCAAGAAATTATAAAGAAAAATACAGGTAAATCAATAGAAAATATATACAGGGGCAGCTAGGTGGAACAGTGCATAGAGCCCTGGCCCTGGAGTCAAGAGGACCTAAGCTCAAATCCAGCTTCAGACACTTGACACTTACTAGCTATGTGACTTTGGGCAACTCACTTAACTCCAACTCCTCACCAAAAAACAAAAACAAAAGAAAATATGTA
Organism: Vombatus ursinus; assembly: GCF_900497805.2. Taxonomy (NCBI): domain Eukaryota; kingdom Metazoa; phylum Chordata; class Mammalia; order Diprotodontia; family Vombatidae; genus Vombatus; species Vombatus ursinus. Next base: position 8,342,755 of record NW_020948983.1, read on the forward strand.
CAAATAAATGTAAAATATTGGAGGGGAGGGACGTGAATGCAGATATGAGAAAGTTTATAGGATCATAGGATTTACAGTTAGATGGAACCTTATCCAATCTAGCATTATCCACCCCCCCCCTTTAAAAAAAAATGGAAGCCAAGAAAGGTAAAGTGATTTTCTCTAGGTCACAGAAGTAGTAAGCAGCAGACCTGGAATTGGCCCTAGATGTATTTCTGTGGGGTAGAAATAACATAGTGAGCACTGCTTTGTGGCCGTTTTTGTTAAGTAGATTAATGTGTCCTCAAATGCATCTGAGACCTTGAGATAGATTAAATGGTCAGTGAACAGTTTTATTGGGGTGAGGGGGCTGGGATGGCAAAGAACCATATTAGGAATAAGAGGGACTTAAAAATCATAGAATAAAAGAATTAGAAGGACATCAGAGGTCTAGTTTAACCCCCTCCTCTTACTCTGGGAGGCTCTCAGGCCCAGGGTGTCCTTTATAGCTGGAAATCTGAACAGAAACCACATCTCCCCTCTCCCCCCAGCCCTTGCTTAGCAAATGACATCTTGCCCTAGGCTTGTTTCCATCTTTCTCCGTGTTCCCTGAAAGCTTTGGAAATCTTAGGAAGACTGTAGACAAGCATGCAACCAAGTTTCAGTTTCACAGACAAACCAGTTATAAAGGTGTTTTTCATGCATCTCCTGGAAATAGCTCACATTTCAACCCTGGACCCCTCCCTTTTTGTTCCCATCTTCATAATGAAGACTTAGGCCCTATAGAATCTGAACTCTTGTACCTGGTGAAGGAAAACACATGACCCTTTGCAGAGCATACCTCCTTAATCCTTGTGTAAAGCTGAAATGGGTCAGAGATGTCTGCCTCTTCGATCTCTTGAAAAGGATGGGAGACATGACTAGGTTCCACCTGCAGGTTGTTTATTGGTCCTGCATTCATGGAGAATCTCCAAGTGGTCTATAGTTCACTTATAGGTGCCTGAATTTACCTGTGGTTATCTATAGAGCCAAAGACAGTGACTCATCAGCACCATTAAGAAATGCCCTTGAATTATACCAAAACAAGCTTCACATTTACCTTTCTTATTTGGTGAGGGGGAGGTTGTTAGTTTTAGGAGGTTTTTATTCATTTTATACCAAATGAAACAACATAAGTAAAGCTCTTTGCAAACATTTTTAAAATTTAATTTTATCCATTTTTTGTTACATTTTAGGTTCCAAACTGTCTCCCTCCCCATCCCACGCTAGAGAAGGCCACCCTTTGACATAGATATATGTGTTCTTTTTGCAAACCTTAAAGCCTTCTCTAAATAAACTATTATTATTTGTGCTTTGTTTTTTTCCTACAACAGTTTCAGTTCAAAGTAAATACTTTGAACTAAAGCAGTGATCTGGGATCCTATTTTTTTTTCTAGTACCACTTGCTTCTCTGCCAGTTTTAGGGATTCAGTGGAAGTAACAATATCATCTGGCTTGGTACAGCACAATGTAAGCTTTCCCAAAAGAGTCTTTGACATCCTGGAACAAAGGAGCCAGACCAGAGATCTGCATCCTTAGGATACAGAAATCCCTTGGGGAAGGACCAAGATTGCCTAGGAGATAAGGAACAGAGCTGCTCAAGATTTGAACCAAGGTCTGATTCCAGTTCCCGTGCTTTTGCTAGAATTATGTTAGCTGCTTTTAAATGACTCTGCTGCCCCTAACAGACTGCAGACTTTTTGTTTCCAGACTTCTCTTCTCCAGTCGGGCAAACCTCTCCTCCACTACCTTTGGCTGAGGTTTGTAGGACACAGTGAGCTTGTCTGTTAATATTGTCATAACCCTGCCTTCTCCCCATCCTGGTTCCCTGCTCTACCAGTCATTTTTCTAGCTTATGTCTGTCCACTAAATTTCAGCATTCTGCAGACTTACACACTTGCTCACCTCCCAGTTTTCAGGATTTACATTGCATTGGGCCACGATACCACCCCATTCTCTGCCAGCTTTAGGGACCCAGAGGAGATAACATTAGCATTTTCCATTTGTTTCCTAATTGGAACCTGCCACTTTTACTCCTGGGCAGGGCTGTGTTTGGTAGGACTTGATAAGGACCTCTTGCTGCCTTCCTTGGCCTCACAGTCCACCTAGCTTACGTGATCTGCCTGATAGTATGCTATAAAGAGAACCTGGCCCATACACTTTGTCTGTGCTTCTGCCCACTCCCTCTTGACCAACTGAGGGTTCTAGATGTTGATCCTTGGACCCAAATCTGCAGTTATGCTTCTGATCCCCCCCTTATGTCTGGATCTCTAGACATTAATCATGGCTCACTTCCTTGGACTTTGCTCCTTGTTTATTTGGTTGGTTGTCCTTTGTTCTTGAAGAGGACCAAAATGACATCACTGTACTGGAGTCAAGTTTTACTGTGCCTGACTGTGGTTGATCAGACCAATACCAGATCAGAATGCTCTACCACAGGTCGGGCACAAATAGTCCATGTGAACATTTGGGGTGGATTCTCTAAATATGCGCATCTTACTTGTTTATTTACTTAGTTTCAGATTCACCCTCTGGATTCATGGTACATGCTCATTAGATTGTAAGCTCCTTGAGGGCAGGGGCTGTCTTTTACCTCTTTTTTGTATCCCCAGCACTTAACACAGTGCCTGGAACATAGTAAATGTTTAATAAATGTTTATCGAATTCATCCCCCTTTTCTCTATTCATTGACTTTTTAACTTTGACCTTTTATTCAGCTCCTCATATCTGCCAGACATCAATGTCCCAACCCTATTCTTGGTCCTCACCTCACCTGTTGCTGCCCAAGACCAGAACCTGCCAACATCTGGAAGCAATTGTTGGTGGCTCTTCCTACCATATATGACCTGACTATTCAATGAATCTTTTTTTTTAAAAAAAAACAACACACCAATCATAGTATTTAGAGCTGGGAGGGACCCTCCAGGCCATCTCCTCCTTCTCCCTCATTTCACATAAATTTACAGTAAGGAAACTAAAATGAAGAGAAGAAAGGAACTTGCTGAAAGATAACAAATAGCTGTCATATAATACAAAGATATCATACAACCAATGGCAAGATTCAAACCCAGGTCTTCTGATTCCAAATCCAGGATTTTAACACCCAAATGAGTATGGTCCTTTCTAAAGTCATCAGTCTGGATAGTGCCATAGCTGGCACCACATTCTGCCCCCTTCTTTGGGAATTGTCTTCTGAGGCAATCTAGAAGCTAGGCAAGAAAAGTTCTCTCATTACTTTATAGTTACACTATGTTCTTCAGTGATTAGAAATGATATACTACAGAAGGATATTCATCTGACTGAGCTCCAGTTAACAGTAGTCTGTCCCCAAAAAAAAATCCTACCCACAGTCAAAGAAAGAAATATTTGCCACCTCTGAGATTCCAAAGACTACTGCTGGCAATGTGGGCAGCTCTCCAAAGGAGTTCTCAACAAGTTCCTGATAATGGTTGCAGCATATGAGTGTGTGGGCTCCTAGGGATACTGTTTATTTGGTTAGGTACACTCTAGTCCGGGGCCCAGCCCGCAGGTTACCCACCCTTGCTCTATACTATCTGCTGAATAATCAATCAGGTAACTGATTTTAAAGTCCATAACTCTTTCTTTTCTCTTTTCCATCTCCTCCCTTCAACTCCTTGTGGGCTCCAACTCCCTTTTTTCCTTCCTGTTCCAATTTCTTCACACATAAACACACACACACACACATACACACACACACACACAGACACACACACACACACACACACTCTCATCCCCCTTCAATGCAATGGGTCAGCTGCCAATGCCTAGGAACACCACAGGGCTAAAGAAGTGCTGACCCATGGCACTCTATGCATCTCAAAGGCTTTGGCCAAAGTGCCCTCATGCCAGCATTTCCTTTCTATTTTTTTCTTTTCTCTGCCGTGAAGCTGTGGAGCCTGCTGGGTTGCGGAAGTGCTAATTAGCCCAATTAGCCCTTTCTGTATGGTCACCCACAAAGCTTCCTCAGAATTCTCTGGAGGAAATACATAGATAGTTAGTGAGCCGCATGGAAAATTTTAAAGAGAGGCAGGTAATTTTTTAAATCCCTGTAGGCCAGATGTGAGGGGCTCCCAGGGGAGAGGGTATAAAGGGGGAGGGAAGGAGATATGAGTCTACCTTGGAGCCAGTGTGATGACTCAGCTAATAGCCATGTGATTTGTGCCTGGTATCTAGTTGCTTTCAATCCCAGGATCAGGGAGCCAGATTTTCCAAGCTAGAAGGGAGATATCTAATTCAATCTTTTATTTTACAAGTAAGAAAACTGAGGTCAAGAGAAAGGAAGTGATCTTTGCCCTACCAGCACCTGCTCCTATACTTTGAGCTGCTGCTGTTGCTTAGGTGTGTCCAGAGAAACAATTGTCACTTGGTGGTATGCCAATCAAAGCTGTAACTAGCACAGAGCAACTAGAATTTTGGTAGACATCGGCACAGGGAGGAGGTGAGTATATTTCTTCCCCTTAATAACTCCTGCCCCTTGGACTTGCTCCATGGTCTTCCACTGGCCATAGTTGCCAAGTGGGTGTATGGGGTGTTCATGGAGGACTAACACTCTTGTTTGAGGGTTTGCTGAGCCCTTTTCAGGGCTGCTCATCCATCTTTAGGGTGCATCTGTCCCCCAACTCTCATCTGTGGCTCCAATAAAATGTAATATGCCCAAAGGCCACAATCCGGTAAAACCATCTTGGCAGTCAGGCTAAATCAGGTTGAGGGTAACTAACAGTTAGAAAGGACAAACCTGTCAGTGAGTTAGGGGGATGTCTATCCCTGCCCCCAGCATACAAACACTTTCCCCAGCAGAATGGGCAGATGAGAACAATTTCTCCCAATGGCCCCGAAGGCAGCTGAAACAAACCTTGTGGAGGGCTTAGAGCTTGGTCAGACATTGAAACTGCCAAGGTCATCCACTAGACCCCAGGCTGTTGCAAATAGTCTTGACTTTTATCCTGCCATTGAACTTCAGTGATTCTGGAAGACAGAGTGAAGCTGATGACTGTGCAACTCAGCCTCACTTAAATCGAATTCACATGAAAATCATAAAACATCATCCCATGATGTCACTGGTCCTCTTCAAAAATGAAGGACCCCCACCACCAATAATAATAGTTGCAGAGTAATGCAATAGCTCCTAAGTTGCCATCGCCAGGAAAATGACCTTGTCCTGGGGCCTGCTTTCCCTTTCCCATCCAATTTTCCAGTTCCCAACAGAACAAGGATTATACTCTCTGGGGATGAGTAACCTGCACCAACATCTACATTGTTCTTTGGGCCATCCCTTGTTAGAACCCCACCTTCCTGCCATACATACACACACACACACACACACACACACACACATACACTCACATACTGAATTTACTCAAGCATAAGAATTATTGAATTATGGCCCTAATCCCAAAAATACTGTACTCAGCCTCTTCCTTTTCTTCTTTCTCCTCCTCCTTCTCCTCCTCCCTTAAGAAAGAAAACAAGCATTTCCATAATGTAGTAGGATAGGAAAAAAAAAAAGATGATTGTACATGAAACTGTAAATCTATTAAGTACAACTTGCTATTCCTTTTAAATGTAAAATAAAGTTATGTAATTTTCTTTCCTTTTTTTTCTTTTCTCCTTCCCCACACTAGAGATGGCTATCATTAGACACAAATATGGGTGTATATGTACAAATTATACATATTATATATATGTAAAAACATTTAATACATGCTTATATTTATCAGTTCTTTCTTTGGATGCAGATAGCGCCTTCCTTCATATTTACTTTGTAATTAATTTGGGTATTTATAATAGTCAAAATGACTTAGTCATTCAAAGTTGTTCTTAAAACAATATTGTTGTTACTGTATACAATGTTCTCTTGCTTTTACTCATTTCACTCTTCATTATTTCATGTAATCTATTCATGTTTTTCTAAGATCACTGAGCTCATCATTTCTTATAGCAAGTAGTATTCCATCACAATCATATACCACAACTTGTTCAGCCACTCTCCAATAATGCTTAAATCTTAAAATAGAAATTAAAACTTTAAAAAGTTTTAGGTAAAATAATATAACAAGAAGGCTATTTTCTGTTTTCAAGTAAATAAGCATTTATTAAGGATTTACTATGGATGAGAGATGCTATGTGCTTTTCAAAGTGCTTGATGTATTAACATTTTCTAGAATGAAACCATAGGGTTTTATTTTTGTTTCTTTTTGTTTCTTTTTTGTATCCCCAGCACTTAGCACAATGCCTGGCACACCGTAGGTGCTTAATAAATATTGATTGATTAATTGATGACTGTTTAAACAGTCCAAGCTAACAGTAGAGGCCCCTAAAGTCTTAGTGTATAAGGATCCTCCCTCCCAGGGTTTTAATCTACCACTGGGCATGAGCAAGTGACTTTTCAGGATCCTTCAGTGCATGGAACATCTGATTCCCAGGTACTGGTGAAAGAAAAAGTTTAAACACCTGGAAGGCATCTTCCAGCTTCACGGTAGACTCTGTGCAGGAGAGCAGGATGGAATGACTTCATGGCAGGTAATTCTCTGCCAGGGCTGAGGGTGCTAGCTGCTTTGTCTGCCAAAAAAAAAAATTGAGGTGGGAGAGTTGGCAAGGAAGAGTCAAGTCCAACCAGATTTTCTTCCCTCTTTGGTGCAACTCAACTTGTCTTACAATCCTTTGTTCTTGAAAACAAAATGGAAAAGAAAAGCCACCTCAGCCCCCAAACACTACGGCTCCAAACTCACGAGTAGGAAACGTCACAAGTATTTTCAGCAGCCAAAGCCCATTCTGATAGCCTCTGAAGACCCCAGCAACAGCATATCACTTCAGTCCTTTGCCATCTTCTTCTTACTTACAATTAGGCTTTGAAGAGTCCTGGCATTGCCATCTCATCTCCTCACCCCTTCCTCCAGGTCCAGGATATTGATATATTAGAAGCAATGAATTGGACCAGGAGCCATGGGATTATGTCAGAGAAGTTGCATGGGAGACATCTCGGGTGTTGGAATGTAAATATATGAATGAGAAAATATATCACTGGTTCCTCAGGCCCTGTGAGATCTCTCTCTCTCTCTCAACAAATTTGTAAAAGCAACAAAGAAATCAGTTTGTTGCCTGCCCTATATGATAGCAAAATGTCTTATTGTTCTGATGAAGGCCTCAGGTGCATAATTTGCGAAAATATAACAGAGCATTCTCATACACCGGCTAAATATTGGATGCAGTGCCATGCCTCTTCCTGCTTGGGGACTGGAAGGTTTGCATATTATTAAAGGATCTGTCACAAAGTACACCAAAGCTGGCATGTGCTAAAGCTAGAGAGTTTTTTGCCAGGAACTGGGGGGAGGAGGAGGGAGGAGGAAATCTCAGCAGGCCTACAGTCAAGGAATAGTGGACACAGCTTTGATTTGAGAAAGTGCTGGCACATACAACTTCCTGGATACAGATAACATCATGGACTTTGGGGAACATATTAAGTTGCTCCCCCTGTGGCTTGGTAACTGCTCTGGATGTGAATTATGCAATTCTGGATTGATATGTTAAGGACTTGAATGACCCCTGTCTCCAACCTGTGCAACATCTGAGCAATCTGCTTAGGGCTAGATGGCTCTTTCCATGTGGGACCATCATTCCCTCCCCCACCAGCCCTATCCCAAATAAAAACAAAAAGAGCAAAATTAAAAAGAGCCCTTTGCACCTGGTCTGAACAAGAAGCTAAATACAAAACTTGAAGGGAAGATCCTTTTTTTTATAGAAAATAATTATTATAAATGCTACCTTGTATTTGCATAGCACTTAGATTTTTTCAAAATTCTTTCACTATTTATTTCTTAACCACTCCTGTGAGATGGGGAAGATGGATATTATTAGCCCCATTTCCTTTTTAAAAATTTTCATCCTTCCTATTGTTCTTATTATTAGTATTATATTTCAAATACTTCAAAAAGGTCCCTGATTTTGCTTCCACACCTTGGTGACTGGTCTTCATGAATTGCTGCAGCCAAAAATATCATTGCCTCCTAGCCAACTTTCTGGTAATGAGCCTCTCAAAATTTCACTAGGGTAGTCCTCAGACAACAGACATACAGTAGGCTGCCAGGTCTGCACTCAAAGCTTTTCCAGCTTGGTAAGATCAGCCAAAGCTTGTGTCCCACTGGGATAATGTTGAAGAACTCAGGGTTACCTGATGCCATGATGAAGCGTCAGAGTACATCTTAATTCTTATGATGATGATGGCTGTAGTTGATGCCAATGAATTGCTCTCTCATCTCTTTGAGTTATTTCCCCACTGACCCCAGAGGAAAATAATGATGATTAATAGAGCAAGTATTACCTTAGGTGCTGAGAAATGCTTTCCCCTTTTTCTTTGGGAGCCCAAACCCTTCTGACTTCTGTGCTTCTGGCTCTACTGACATTGTCACTGCAACCCAGCTGCCTTCTTACTCTGAAATTTCCCTTTGCCATGACAGCCCCTTCTCCCGTTAGTGAGTTCTTTTCAGGGTCTCTATTTTGGGTAGAAAGCCATGCTTCATTCCTTTGCCAGTAGTCTGTTTGCTTCATCACCATGCCTCTTAGTGGGTACCTCCCCCTTCCCCCAAAGAAAAGCAGGAATGGGGCCTCTATAGTAATAAATTATCCTATATTATCCTGAGCAATAATTTGGCATATTTATGTAGAGCCCAGGTCAGCAAGGTTTTCCTTTTGTCCATCTTTGAAACTGGAGAGCTTTTTTGGGTTTTGGGCTGCTGTATGGTGCCTAGAGGGGGTTTTTGCATGTGTGGAAAGTCTGATGGGACCTCTGGGCTGGTAGCTGGTGTAATGAAACTCATGTTTTGGTGGGCAAAATAGTAAACTACCCTTTCTTACTGGTATGCAGAAAAGTAATGCTTTGTCTTTGGGTAAGCCATGGGAAAGAAGTACATCATCCTTCAGTACTATATGTCATATATAGCACTGAGATACTCACCAAGCACCCACAGAACTTGAAATATTGTCATGTCATTAGCATTTGTAACCTGACCATTAAAGAGGACTCAGACCTCTCTACTCTCGATAGCCCAACAAGGCCCACTCCTGGATAGCTTCTCTCTAATAAACTTCTTTTGTTTCCTACCACCCAAAGAGTTTCTCCTCCTGGGGACATTTGAGTTGGAGTCATTTCTAGGGTACTGGATTTGCCTTCATAACCCAACACTACCGAGAAACATTTGGATATAAAGTGTATTTATTACAACACATATGAGGACAGAGATGAGGCTTGCCCTCAAGCTCCAATTAGCAAAGAATTAGTGATATTTCCCTCTTCCTTCTTCTCAGAGGGATCACCTGCTGTCCCCAGCATTCATACCCATACCTACAACGATAATGGGGAAGTCATGGTAGGGTGAGTGAAGCTGGGACCTTTAGTGAAAACAGTATCAGCTTTCTGTCTCCTGGCCTGCTTCCCTTTACAGTGTGATTGGCCAGACTGGTGTCAGTTTCCACACACCTATTCTGCATCTTGTTTCTTTCCTTTCCTAGTCTTTGCATTTCTACATATCTGTAAAGCAGTATCAAACTCAAAGAATGGGGGTAGAGGTTCTAACCATATATAAGGATTCCTGTGGATCACATATTGACTTAGTTTTAAAAATGTAATACTATCTATGCTTTATTGTGTTTTTATTTATTTTGTTAAATATTCCCCAATCATATTTAATCTTGTTGCCATGGTTCTCCATGTATTTGACACCCCTGCTCTAAAGCATAACCTTTTGTTGTAGCCCCCATACCCTACCTGATGCTGTTTGACTACAGATAACCTTGCCATTGCCCGTTCCTCATTCCTGATTGATACCGTAATTATCAGACACTGTAGTTTCCATATGCCCGGCCTGCCGCAGCCTTTTTGAGGGACTGGAGGTGGGGGAAGAATGTTTTATAAATGCCATTTTTATATATCACTGCCATTTCCAAACGACTTCCCTTCCCCCCAGAACTTTCCTTTGTAACAAATAGATATGTTTAAGGGAAACAATTCAACACATTGCCTAGCTTCTTTTTTTGCCCTCAGCATTCCCCATTTTTCTCTAATCGATGCTTATTTCTTGACCCCATGGCATTATAGGACAGAAAGTCCTTTCCTATCAATAACTGTGCCTCATGAGAAAGTGAATCTTTTTCTAAAGATATTGTGATTCATCTATTTTAAGTAATATTTAATACTATTGTCATCATTGATAATTGTCTTTTGTTTGTGGGCATTGCAAGGCACTAGAATAACAGAAATGTATAAGACATGGTATCTTACAGAGTGGCTTTAGTTGGGGACATAGGATGTTACCAATGAGTACCAATACATACACGACCACAGAAATGGTTACATACTCTCTGTTTCTCTCTTCCTGGGGGTTTTGGCTAGACTTGGGATACTTTTATATGCTGGAGATCTCATATTAAACTATAGCTTAGAGGGAATAAGGTCAAGGAAAGGTTGAAAGGAATGTTGGCCCTTTTCTCAAGTGAGGCATTTAGTATTAAAGCTTGAGTTTCTTAAAGTGGGGGAAAATGCAGCCACATTGTTGAGAAATAAAGTCACATGCAAGGGAGATTGAGCTATTTTACTTAGACCTAGAATGCAAAAAATAGGAGCAATGGATAGATACTACACAAAACCAAATTTAGATATGATGTAAGGAAAAAGTCCTTAATAAATAGAGCTACCCCCAAATGGAAAAGTCTACTTCTGGAGATGGAGGATTTCTCCTTATAGGAGGTCTTCAAACAAAGGCCAACTGGATGACCACTTGCTGGCTATGTTCTAGGATGTGGGAGGGAATGAGTTCTGATTATAATAGCTCACATGTATATAGCACTTTAAGGCATGCAAAATGCTTTATATACATTATCACATTTAAATTTCACAAGAAGCCTATGAAATAATTTCTCTTATTATCCCTATTTTACATGTGAAAAAAACTGAGGCTCAGAGAGATTGTGACAATCTCAGGGTTATCAAACTTGTAAATGATGGGTTGGAATTTGGACTTAGGTCTTTCTGATTCCAGATGGTACTCCATCCACTCTGTAAGGAATTCTTAAACTTTCTTTGTATGTCATAGACCCTTTCGACAATATAGCGAAGCTTCTGGACTCTTTCTCTGAATAATAATTTATTGCTTATATTCACAATTGAAGGAAATGCTAAATTTCACTTAGAGGTTAATGAAAATAATGCTGTAAAATTTTTCCACTTCCAAGTTCATAGACCACCTGAAAACCATCCATAAACCCCATGTGGGTCCATGGTTCCAACGCTAAGAATCCTTGTACCACATCATATTTCCTTGATCAAGTGTGGGTTAGACTAAATAGTGTCTAAGGTCCCTTCTGACTATGAGATTCTATGATTCTGTGGGGTTTTCTTTTCTAGGCTAACTGGAACAAAATCAAACATTTCAGATCTACATTTATTAAATTGCCTTAACAGTGTGAAAGATTGAAAACCGGAGCAGCTAGGTGGTGCAGTGGATAGAGCACCAGCCCTGGATTCAGCAGGGCCTGAGTTCAAATCCACCCTCAGACACATGACACTTACTAGCTGTGTGACCTTGGGCAAGTCACTTAACTCCATTGCCTAGCAAAAAAAGAAAAAGAAGAAAGATTGAAAACCAATGAGCTCAGTATAAGTTAGCTACCTTTATCATTCCTGATATTTTTTGGTAAATCACATATTATCAATCATCCTTTGTTCTCCAAATCAATCCAGGTCTAAGCCACGCGTCATTGTTTTTCCTGACAAAGAGGAGTTGACTAAGAAATTAGGAAAAAGTTTTTCCACCCAGAGAAAGCATATGCATATGACATTAAGAATTCCTTTCCCCAGGGAATTTCCTAGCTGCACTAAGATTCCATCCAGGTGAGGATTGAAAGATAGAGACCTTTCACCAGCAAATGCATTTTGGACCTCTTATCCATGGTTGCCACTGAAAATTCTATACCTAGGTGCCTCTTTTTAATGGGTGGATAGACACTGTAGAATTTTAATGGTTTCTCTGTGAAAAAGCTTGCTAATTATCATGTCTAATAACCCATATGTATAGAGTTCACCAAAGAGAAGGAAGACAGAAACTCTGCCTGAATTCCATTCCATCAAATAACCAGGATTGGTGTTGACCAAAGTAGATTTGTAGCCCTCCAAATATTTTTATGGGTTCAGATTTTAGGATTTTTACTATATTTACAACTTTACTTTCTTGGATTCATAACCATATTATGGCCATTTCTTCTTTATTATACAAGGGTGGTTGCAATTATGAACATATTTAGAACTCTGCTAATAACTACGCTTATTGAGAGTGACTTTTTTTTTCAGTTGTTTCATACTCAGAACATAACTTACCCTAACATGGTAATTATAGGTGTAGATGTGCATGCAAGTGTATATGTGGGCACATTAAGTCCTTGTGCAGTTTTGAAACTTTAAATAACCTAGATTGTAGGTATGCTGGAAACAATAAATTGATTTTTCTTGTAATGAGCCCCAAATTGTCTTCTCACAGCTGACACAGATTTCAGTTCTTCCTGTTATAGTATATTGGATAATGGTAAAAATTCATATTTATATTGCATTTTAAAGTTTGCCAAACACATTATTCACAACAACCCTGTGTGTGGATAGTACAAGTGGGGAAACTGAGACCCAGACAGATGGACTGACTACCCCAGGTTACATAGAGAGTTATAGAAGCTAGGACTCAGATCTAGATCTCCTGAGTCAACTCAAGTCAACAAACACTTATTAAGGGCATACTATCTCACTGGAACCGTGCTGAGTGCTGGAGAGAAATGCAAGCAAAAATAAGACAGTCCTTGCCCTCCAAGAGTTACATCCTAGTTGGGGAAGACAATACATAAAAGGGGAGTTGAAAAGTGGAGGTGGGGAGGGGAGGAAAGGAGGTACTCAGGTGAAGGCTGCCATAAGAGATGGCTGATCTGGGGCCCTTTCCCAGAATGGAGATTCCAGGAGGAACTCACCAATGGGAGAAGGGGCCCATAGGAACACAGTCAAGAGCAGCTGAGCATTTAGTGCTGTGGTCTTTTCAATATACCTTGCACTCATAGGATGCTTGAAGCAGCTTGCTTTCTCGTTCCAATGGCTATTTCTTTTCCTATTACAGGTTCTGAAATAAGAATAAGCTGTGTATAATTGTGTCATTTCTCTTCTGGCTCTGATTCCAGACTTTGTCATCATGTATCTGCCACAATCTCACCCTGGAACTTCCTTGGGGTCCCGGGGCTTCCTCACCTTGGAACAATCCTCAGCCATGCCAGCCCGCCTCCTCATGGTTGAGTTCCTCTTTGGGCTTTCATCTTGGGGAATCTGCCTTCATTCTCCTTCTGGCTTTGCTTCTCACTTTCTGGACTTCATTGCTATCACACCCCTACCTATGAACCTTTCCTGCTGCCACCTCCAACACTGCTGATTTTTAGCATCCTTTTTTGTGCATTATCTTTTCCCATTAGACTGTAAGCTTCTTGAGGACATAGACTGTCTTTCTCTTTGCTTGTATTTGTAGCCTTGGGTCCTTAACACAGGGCCTGGCACATGGTAAGGACTTAATAAATTCTTACCATTTTGCTTTGTTGCCTCATTAAACCATTGTTTAAGGAAACTAATTTGCTACCAAATATAGTTTATAGACTAATGTATACCTTGAAGCTTCATGAATTATTTGTAGAAAAAATGTACATTTATACTCATACAGTGTAGCCTTATGATGTAGTAGACAGAACCTTCAAATTAGAAGGTGTGGGTTTGAGTCAAGCCCTGCTATTTATTAAAATTTGTATACAAATAAAGTCAGATCTAAATAATTAAAGTGATATTTATTGTTCATGGGTAAGTAAAGCTCATGTAATTTTTAAAATGACAATTTTACCTAACTAATCTACTTATTCAATGTCATCCCAATTAAATTATGAAAATAATTATCTTACTGAGTTAGAAAAAATAATAGTAAAGTCCATTTGGAAGAACAAAAGGTCAGGAACTTCAAAGAAACCAGGAAAAAAAGATATAAAGGAAGTAGATTCAGCACTATCAGACCTTAAACTATATTATAAGGGGAGAGCATTGTTGAAGTATAAAATGGATAATTTTGATTATTTTAAATGAAAAATTTCTTGTATAAATAAAACCTATGTAGCCAAGAAAAGAAGGAATGCAGAAGATTGGGGGAAAAAACTTTCATAAACAGTCAGATAGGATGGGATTGAGTTGGAATGTTGCTGTTGTGTAGGAAGTGATGAGATGGTTGATTTAGAAAAACAAGGAAAGACTTGGACTTATGAGGGAAAATGCTATCCACCTTCAGAGAAATAGATGACTGTAGAAATAAGCATAGTATGGTCTTACATATATGTGGATGAGTATATATGTGTATATATGTATATATTTATAGATGTTTATGTATATATAACCATGCTTAATTGTAGCCTCTTTAGGCTAAAGTAAAAAGTGCACAGGACAGAACAAAAGAAGGCTTACATAGAAGCAAAGAAAAGCTGAGCAGCTTTGAAAACAATGTGTAGTATTTATTATATAGGTTTTCTTGAAATGGAAATTTATTGCTCTATATTGATTCATCTTTTATGTTCTACTGTGTACATGGTGGTTTTTTTTCTCATTTTGTATTTAGGTTTAAGATAAATTTTAAAATTTACCCAAAAAACTCTATGTTAATATTATAACCACAAAGCATAATTATGTGCATCACTGGAGGTGGTCCTTTTCCTTGCCAAGGCAAAAACCACTCTAGAAGCATTAGCGATCCCATTCTATCCTGTCTTTTCCAGTAGATTGTCCCCTTTTTCATCCCAGCTCTCTCACTTATGTCATCAATTTCTCTTTGTCTACTGGGTGCTTCCATTCTGCCTACAAATATGCCTCTATCTCTCCCATCCTCAAAAACCTCTCACTTGGTCCATCCATCACCACTAACAATTATCCCACCTCACTCCCTTTTGTGGCTGAACTCCTTGAGAAGGCCATCTACAATGGGTTCCTCTACCTCCTTTCCACCTAGTAAATCAACTGAAGCTGCTTTCTCCAAAGTTGCTAATGTTCTCTTAATAGCAAAACCTGTTGTCATCCTTCTTGACCTCTTGGCACCCTTTGGCACTGCAGATCACCTTGTCCCTGATACACTCTTCTCTCTCCTGGACACTCCTTTCTCCTGGTTATCCCTCTTAAGTCTCCTTTGTTGGATCTTCATCCTGGTTACACCTGGCATTCTGAATTTCTAAACTTTTTCTGTGTCGTTGTCTGCTGACCTTTACATGTTGTCTGTGGCTTATGCAAAACTCTCCCCAAACTCCCATTTAATTTCTTATGCTGATCAGCCATATATTGATATATTCCTCACATGTGGAAAGTCGCGATGTGGAAGGAATAACTGTATAACAGAAATGTGAATTTCACAAAACAATGAGTGATTTCTATAAGCCATACATCAATATCAGCTTGATAATTTCTGGGGAACTGTACATATGTAAATAGTGGTCAGTCAGTTACAGGTTCCAATTCTTTTTTTGGACTGCATACCCCATAAGTCATAGGTAACAGAGAGCTACAGTCATTGCAATAGGATCCAGAATGTGATGATCTGTATGATATGTGCTGGACAAGGAGGGCATGAAGTCCAGGGTATTTCTGAGCCTGGGAGGTTTTTTGAAAAGAAGACTGGGAAGGAGAAGCCAGAAGAGGAAAACTATGGTTGTCATATTTAATCTCAGTTGAAACAAGCCAGGGTGGTGGAAGCAGCAATAGAGTCCCAAGATGTGGTGTTAGGTTCTCTCAATGAGAGGCTCTCCCTATTGCTATGGCAGCACCATGCTGGTGTAATGCATCCCTAGGAGAAACAGCAGCAGGAGGCTTTCCCCAAGATGCATAGAGACCATGTTGATATAATGAGAACCTTGCTGATACAACAAACAGTAGGAGACCCACCCCCTCCTGAGCAGTTCCTGTCCAGATAACTAATCTTGCTGGCTTCCATGCTTCCTAGCATACTCCAAGAGCTACATCAAGGTTTTGTTTCAGAAGTGTCCAGGTGGCACAGTGGCTAGAACACCAGACCCAGCATCAGGAAGGACTAGTTCAAAACTGGCTTCTGACAGTTGTTAGTTGTATAATCCTGGGCAAGTCATTTAACTTCTTTTTTTTGTAAATAATATTTTATTTTTCCAATTACATATAAGATAGTTTTCAACATTCATTTTTATAAGATTTTGAGTTCCGAGTTTTTCTTTCTCCCTGCCCTCCCCTCTTCCCAAGATGGCAAGCAATCTGATATAAGTTATATATGTGCAATCATGGAAACATATTTCTACATTAATTATGTTGTGAAAAAAGACACAGAACAAAAAGGAAAAGCCACAAAAAACAACAACAACAGAAGTGAAAATAATATGCTTTGATCAGTATTCAGACTCTGAAGTTCTTTCTCTGAATGTGGATAGCATTTTCCATCAGGAGTAATTAACTTCTGTCAACCTCATTTTCTCATCTGTAAAATGGGGATAATAGTGTCTACCTCCTTAGGTGGTTGTGAAGACAAAATGAGATACTATTTGTACAGCACTTTGCAAATCTTAAAGTGCTATAATTGTTGATGTTATCATTACTTATTATTATTATTAGTATTAGTATTATTATTATTCTACCACCTCCCATGAGTGAATAATTAAATGATTCTCCTTGTTGTGTTAGGGAGGCAGAGGGGCTACTTGGGAGCTGGTGCAACTTCCTGTAATTGCCTGAGTCTTTCTCTCTTGGTGCCAAGTGACAGCAGGAGAGGTTAGGAATCTGACCCTGATAGGGAAGTAGAAAAGGGTGTTTTCTGTTAGAATCTGTGGGAAAGTTCATCCCTGGGGAAGTAGGAGGGGGGTGGCACAAAATTTTCCTGGTTGTCCCTTTTGCTGCACCATTAAATTAAATGTTTATTGCTTGGACCCAATGTGTACTCTGGTTGGTCTAGTAAAAAATACTTTGGTGTGGGCTAGTGAGCTCTGGTTTTGTCAACCTGCTGACATTTCTTAAAACTGGGATGCAATGCTCTTTTGGTTCTGCTCATTTCACTCTTCATTATTTCATGCATTTCCATGTTTTTCTAAGCTCATTGAGCTCATCATTTCTTATAGCACAGTAGTATTCTGCCACAGTCATATACCACAACTTGTTCAGCCATTCCCCAATTGATGGGCATCCCATCTTTAGGGTGGGGGAGGAGAGAAGAAAAGAAAGAAATTTACATGATAACTTTGTTATCTATTTAAAAGGAATAGCAAGTTGTACATAAAAGATTTGCAGTTTCATGTGCAATTATCTTTTTTATTATACTATGTTATGGAAATGATTGTTTTATTCCATAAATTAAAAATAAAATAAATGTGAAAAAAAGAAACCATAGGCTGTCTCCAACCTATCTTTCCAACCTCCTTGTATTTTACTTCCCTTTCCATACTCTATGACCCAGTCAACTGGCCTTCTCTCTGATTTTCACACATGTTACTTCATCTCCCATCTCCACATTTTTTGCACTGGTGTCCCCTATACCTAGAATGTACTCACTTGTCACCTCTGCCTCACTGAATCCCTCTCTTCCTTCAAGATGAAGCTGAAGTGGCACCTTCTATGTAAAACCTTTTCTAATTCCTTGTCCCTCTAGTGCAATTGTTCCCCTCCCCAAACCACATTATATCTAGGCACATGTTTCCTACTTTTATTTATTCTGTATATACTTATACACTCCTTGACTCTAGATTATAAACTCCTTGAGGATAGAGACTGTTTTATTCTTTGTATTTGTATCCCTACAGCCTAGCATAGTGCCTGGTGAATAACTAATTGGTACTAATTTGGTTAATTGATTGATTGATCTTATTCTCTCATTGGAGAAGGGATTATGGAGTTTTTCCTTTCTCTGGATGTGGATAGCATTTTCCATCATGAGTCTTTTGGAATTGTCTGAGAGGAGTGAAGTCTATCATAGTTGATCATCGCACAATGTCGCTGTTACTGCGTACAACGTTCTGTTCATTTCACTCAGCATCAGTTCATTATACATGTCCACTTTCAAAGAATTACCTCAATGGTCTGGTTCTTCCAACTGACTGAAAAAAAGAAGGAGGAAGAGAGAATAAAGAGCATCTGTATGGTAGAATAGGAAGTTCGACTGACCTATTGCTCCACAGTTACTCTTACAAAGAGAAATGCTTTTGAAATAATGGAAGGTCTTCAAAAGTAACAAACAATGTATTAAAAAACAAAGTAAAATAAATACCGGTACATTATATCAAGGAAGGGAGTGTAAAGGCAACAGAAAGACTTGGGGATGGCAGAACAGGAAGCTTCCTGGAGCTATTGCTTCTGTTTTCTGATCATCTCTGTGGAAACCTCATGATAGAATGATGGCAGGTCTTCAAAAGCAATAAAAGTCAGATTAAGAAACTCAAACATACACACACACACACACACACACACACACACACACACACACCCCTTCCTCCTATTCCTACTTATGTATATTTCAACCCATTTTGAATAATGTTGTGAAGATTAAGCCCCTAAAAATGAAACATTTTCTCCTAATTCTCACCTCATTAAGATACTGTACTGGCTCTAGCCCCTCCTCGGATGATATCATCCATAGACATCTGCAATGTGAATACTGAAGGGTGATGACTCAACGGCATTTGATCACATTGTTTATAGGCTATAAATGAGTGAATTTCCTCTACAGACACTGGACATAGGTGAGGGAGGGCTGGGAAAAGGTTGTTGTTGGGGAGCATTGGAGATTCTTCCTTTGCCAAGAAGAGTAAGAATTTTAAACCATCATTGACCACAGCAAAAGAACAAGACAAAAACCAGTTTTCCCTTTTGCTATATTGTTAATGTCCTTAGGACTTATAGGTAACTCCAGGAACAGGGAGGAACCAGGGAGGGACATTCAATAAAAACAGATAAAACAAACGGAGCCTGATGATTGTGAGTCATATCAAATGCCTTTTAACCAGATAGTTTTAAGAAACAAAAACTTAGTACTTGAATTTAACCTTTCAGTTTCATGAGTTACAGATAAGTTTGGAAAGGAACACTTCATTCATTTGAGATCTACATTTAAGTAAGGAAAGGACAAATGGGAATCAGAATGATTCCTACTCATATACACCAAACCTGCCCTGGGCCCTGTTTCCCAAGTAGGACTATGCCATCTCATTCATCATTCTGGAGTTTGTTGGGAAAGGGAGAGGAAGAGAAAATTAGTGAGAGAAAAAAGACAACTAGAAGAGAAAAAACAAAGTAGAGAGATGGAGAATCAATAACAGAATCATAGAATTTCAGTTGAAAGGGACCTTGGTGACTGTCTAGTTAAACCCCTACATGAAAGAAATCTCCATTATGACATACGTGACTAATAGTTATCTAGATTCTGCTTGAAGACCTCCAAGGAAGTTCTTCAAGCTCACCTCTTTAGAAGAAAGTCCTTTGTTGGTAGTTATGAGGACACCCTCATGAAGGGCATTAAAATGCCCAAAATTCTACTGGTTTTCCCTTACCTCATCCTCTGTCTGAGATTAAAAATCAAAATGGCAGAGTATCACCCAAGAGAATGACAAAGCATAAATGAAGAGGCCAGTAGGTATATTACCAGAGGAAAAATCAGAGTTGCAAGAAGGAATGATGGAATATGAAATAAAATAATTTTGGACTATCACCAAAACTATGGGAAAGTATTACCAAAGGGACCCCAGATGATAAATTGTCTCTAGCAGCCATCTAGTGGAGTATCTCCAAAGGAAAAATGGGAGAACGTAAATTACTTGAGAGACCGTTTCATTTTTGTCTTTGTAACCCTAGCACCTAGTAGAGTGCCTGGCACACAGAAGGTGCTTAATAAGTGGTCATGCATTGATTGATTCATCATTTCCAGAGCCAGAGTAGTAACTAGCACAGAAAAGTCAGAAGTTTGTCCTAAAGGCTGCTGTTGGTGAGGCTAAATTTCTTGAACTGCACAACAGAGCACATGATGAATGAACCAGCTTACTCCCTTGCATGCTTCTCCCCCCCCCCCCCCCGCGCGACTACCTTTTTTTTCCTGGGTCCTGTTTTCCCACTTGATCAGATTACCCCATGTACCTGCTGACCTAAGAGCCTACATCGCACAGGACATGAAGGATCAATTATAGATCTTTGTTTGTTGTTTAGTTGTGTCCAACTCTAAATGATCCCATTTGGGGTTTTCTTGGCAAAGATATCAGAGTGATTTGCCATTTTCTTCTCCAGCTCATTTTGCAAATGAGGAAACTGAGGCAAACAGGGTTAAGTGACTTGCCCAAGGTCACACAGCTAGTCAGTATCTGAGGCCAGATTTGAACTCATGAAGATAAGTCTTCCTGGCTCTAGGTCCACCACCTATCCACTGAACTATCTAGCTGCCCCTTAGCCATCTATAAGGGATCAGAAATGAAGAGGCATCAGCTGCTCTTCTCCCACCACAAAAGGTAAATTCATCTCCCCTTCCCCTCTAGGCTCTATCTTCTTGCGCCCTCCCATCTCCCCATGTCCTTCGGTTTTCAGTCTCTATTGCCGAATTCACCTTTATCCTGGATCTCTTCCTTATATCATCTGAATCTCACTGAAACCAAGCTCTTTTCTGAAGGCACCTATCTCTGGGTGGCTGCTCTCTGTGAGGCTAACTGTTCAAGTAAATTTGCCCTAAGTATGGTGGGAATTGCCATTTGAAACTCTGACTTAGAGGGGAGGGGGGAGATCCTCTCTATCCCTGGAATGCCAGATTGTTGTCAGAAAGAATGGAGAGGAGAACATCGTCAGAAAGAATAAAAGGAAGGAGGTTCCAATAGTCTCAGAATTAATGTACTAGATTAATGACAGTAAGATCATATTTTTGAAGGAGAGTACAAAAATGTCCCAGGCCTCTTAGGGGGATGTTAGTGAAGCAACCCTCCCTTCTGACCTTGCCAGAACTCTCCATCACTCAGTCAAGCTCTCTGTGAGGGCCGCAACTGGACACCAAAAGATAGTCTGAGGGCAAGAAGAAAGGCCCAGCGACCTGTTCCAGGTGCCATTTTCCAGTTCGGTCCCTTTCTCTGTTTCTCAATTTGTAGCATTTAATGAGGTAAAACATCAGATTACAGAGATTTTTTTTAAAAAATGAGAATTCAGGGAAGTTCCTGGGTTAGCTGAGAAATATGAAAGTATTTAACCTCAGTTCATCCGAGTGCCCTTTATTAACATTTCCCTTCTACTCCTCCTCATCTAACTGAGCTTTCACAAGCCCCAGCTCCATTATTTGGTGCTTGGATCTGGTTTTAGCCAGACTGCACATAGCTCTTTAATAGCCTACAAATCAGCTCAGAGCTTTATTTTATGGCCAGAGGATTTCTCAGGATAAATACTTGTGGGAAAGAGGAGAGTGGGCCATAGAGGGAGAAGGGGTAGAGGTTGAGGGGAAGAGGGCCAGAGGAGAGGCAATTTTAGATCCCTGAGTTGAAATGCAGCTTTCTTCACAGCAGGAGCTGCATTCATAACAGTCTATGAACACACAGGCTATTAACACTGCGAAAGCCCTAAGAGATCAGCTAATCCATCCAATCGCCCCTCATTTAACAGAAGAAGTGGAAGCTTGAAGGAGGAAATGACTTTCCCAAGGTCATACCACCAATCAGTGGCAGAGCTGAAGTTAGAAATCAGTTCTAATTCACACTTTCCACTTAGCCATGCTGACTCACCTAGAGGCAAGGTTATCAAAATTAGCACCATACCTAGATATTCTGGCATCTGAGGCAAATTAAGTTAAGGGGGTGCCAAAATTGGGAGAAGTGACAACATGTGCCCTAATGAACCAATCCCTAGCTCTCATGACACATTCAACCCCTGACCATTAACAGTCAGTCAACTGTCCATTTATTAAGCCCCTACTGTGTGCCAGGCTCTGTACTAAGTGCTGACTTCTGCCCTCAAGGAACTCACAATCTAATGACACCCCAACCTCTCCCAGGGATCACCTTCCTAGTACTCTAGGAAGGTGATCCCTGGAAGAGGGGCAAGCCTTTTAGCAATGGCAACATGTGATGGAGAGGCAGAGAGTCCTATAAGAGAGGCTTTAAGAAGCTATAGCATGCACAGCAGCTATACCCTGATAAACCATCTCAGCAGACAGGCTAAACCAGGTTGAGGGTAACCAATGGGCCTCAAGCCAGTTGGTGAGTTAGGGGATGTCTCCCCTAAGCATGTGAAGACTTCTGCCAACCGAGTGAGTGGACGAGAACAACTTCTTCCAGTGGCCATGAAGGCAGCTGAAGTAGGTGCTGTGGAGCAATTAGAGCTTGGTCAGACATGGAAGCCACCAACATCATCCACTGCACCCTTAACCATTGCCGGTTGTCTTGACTTTTGTCTTACAACTGGACTTTGATGACTCTGGAAGAGGGAGTAAGGCTGATGACTTTGTTTAACTTATATCCAATTCACTCAAAAATCAACACATGACCCATGATGTCACTGGTCTTCTTTGAAAATGAAGGATGAACAACAACATACTGCTTAGCGTTTTTTCCTATCTTTAGAGACAATAGAAATCCATTTGAGATAATGGTTTTGGGGGGGAAGCATAATACCCATGCATAGGTTTACCATTTTATATCAGACCGTGGTATGCTGGAAAGACTGGTGAACCCAGAGGTGAGTTCAATCCCAGTTCTATCATTTATGACCTGTGTGATCTTGGGCAAATCCCGTAAACTCTCTGGGCTTTGGTTTTCTCATCTATAAAATGAGAGTGTTGGGTAAATGACTCCTGAGGTCCCTTTCAACTATTGATCAATGATCCTGGGGCAGTTCCAGGTCAAGTGAGCAACAGGATGGTGAACTAGACATTTACTCGGATTCCCCAAGACCTCTCAACCCTTTTTAAAACAGAAATTATATGTCTAAGATAAAGCAACTTCAGCTGTCTCTCTGGTCTAGGTCACCCAGAATCCAAAAGAAGGTTAAAAACCCCCAAGAAACAAAATGCAAAAACCCAGGTATTGATGCCTTGAGTTCATTCAGTATCTCTCCCCCACCTCCCACACTCCCAACATCAAGGCTTCACTGGTAGACCCAAGGACCTGACACACGGGCTTTTAGTAGAAGACCATTGGACATTACTTAGCACAACCTCCTTGTTTTATAGATAAAGAAACTGAGGCTCAGACAGATTAAGTGATTTGCCTGAGGTCACACAGCTAATAAATCCAAGTTCTTTGACTTTAATCCTAGGGCCCTTCCATTAAACTATGCTTCCTTGGGAGTATAAAGAGGAGAGCTTGAGGGACGGGGAAGTTACAGGAATGCAGGACATATGTCACAAAGTCTACCAACCTATGCAGTGTTCCTTAGCAAAGCATTGCTTCTTTATATGAGGATGGGCTTTAATTCAGCCTTCTGGAATCTGTAATGATGAGATTTATTAAATGTGCCATTAGATCAATGTGCTAGTGAAGCTGTGCTGAAGACATCAGCAATGGAGGCAGCTGGATGGCACAGTGCGTTGAGTGCTGGACTTGGAGTCAGGGAGACCTGAATTTAAACCCTGGCTCAGCTACTTCCTAGCTATGTGACCCCCTGGATAGTCACTTCATTTCTCTCAACCTCAATTTCCTCATTTGTAAAATGAGGATAATAATAGCATCTATCTCACTGAGTTGTTGGTAGGCTTAAATGACACAACATATGTAAAGCAGTTTGCAAACATTAAAGCACGTTTTTCAGTATTAGCGATCATCATCATCATCATCATCTTCATCATCATCAGAGGGGGTAAATTTAGCTAAAGCATCAATAATTCCTGTCACCATAAGAAATGATGCACAGGTGGACTTCAGAAAAACCTGGAAGGACTTGTATGGACTGATGCTGAGTGAAGTGAGCAGAACCAGGAGAAAGTTATGCAATGGCTAACTTTGATAGACTTAGCCCCTCTCAGCAATGCAAGGATTTAAGACATCTCCAAAAGTCTCATGATGGAAAATGCTATCCACGTGCAGACAAAGAACTATGGAGTTTGAATGCAGATCGAAGCATACTATTTGCTCTTTTTTTTCTTTTGTTTTGTTTCCTCTTTCTTGTGGTTCCTCCTATTGGTTCTAATTCTTCTTTACAACATGACTGATGTGAAAATATGTTTAATAAGGATGTAGAGCCTATATCAGATTGCGGGGAGAGAGGGGAAGAAAAATTTAAAACTATAAAGCGTATGGAAATGATTGTTGAAAACTAAAAATAAATTAATAAAAAAAAATAATTCCTGTCACCTCCCTGCTCTTTCTTGCCATCAGCTGGCCTATACTGGTAGTGGATGTTAGTAGGTTATTTTTGGTCATCCCAGGTACAAAAGGCCTTACCGTATTTTAAAAAGGTGGTAACAGCCTTGGACAAGGGTAACCTGGGATCTGGTCCCAGCTCTACTACCCTTCAGCAGTTTCACCTTGGGCAAGTCATTTAACTAACCTTTCTGGGCCTTAGAAAGGCTAAGTGACCTGAGGACAATAATAGCTGCACTTCCTACTTCACAGAATTGTTGTGATGATCCAATCTGGTAGGAAGGCTTTGAAGAGAAGACTTTGAAAAAGTACAAACGGCTTTACAAATGGAAGGGATTATTATTGCCTGGAGGACCAAAGTCTGGGTCACGTCTATGGCGTGTAGACTTGTAGCGAGAGTCTGCAGCAGACACTCTCCTTCCTTGACAACTGGCTCAGAACCACCAACACATTTTTCAAAAAGCTGTCAGAGAGCCAACAGGTAAGACTAACACTGAGTAACTGAATGACCTTGGGCTGGGTTTGCAGTAATGACCTGGAATTCTTAGTCCCTGTGGCCTTTTTCCAATTCTCCTCTCGTGGGAGACTTCCACCTCTTAGCCCAGCTTCCATGGTATCAATGGCCTGGACACAATCATTCAGACCTCTGGTGTGCTGCATATATGTAGGAACCCCCCCCCCCACCAAGAAAAGCCGGCTGCTTGTTGTTAACCCTTTGTCTGCTTGGTGCTCCATGGCCCATGCTGGGCTGGCAGCCGCATGAATATTCCAAGGCCAGCGGCTGACTGGGCCGCCAGGACAGCCTGTACCTGCTACACGAAACAGTACAGCAAGTGCTCTCTGCATGGACATACCAAGAACACTCAGCAGCAGTCAAGCCATTTGGAAAAAAAAGAAAGAAGAAAAGAAAAACCTTGCTGTCCATTAGGAGAAATAAAAAGAAAGGCATTTTTTTTAAAGATCTGAGATGAAAATTTCAAAGTCATGCTGGGTTTAAGAGCTAATGTACCAGGAAGTGCAAAGAAACTAGTTCAGAGGCAAAAGCTACCATATCAAAATGTGGTCCAGTCCATACCTTTCAGCTGAGGATTTCAAAATAGCTCCTCGTGAATCAGTAGGTGCATAGCATCACCAGAGAGTTGGCGCCTTCTTGAAAGATCCAGTGAGTAGGACATCTGGGGAGACCAGGGGCCAGAACTTCCTTGGCACCTGCAATTGACTTACTATATGATCTTATGATCTTGAGCAAGTTATTTTCATCTCTTGGAGATGGCATTGCTCATTAACTTCTTTTTTTTTAAATTAAATTATCTTATGCTCTCTAAGTTAGTCAGGAAATGTTTTAAATTTATTTTATAGTTATTAGTGAGAGGCAGCATGGGTGTAGTGGGTAGAATGTCAGCCTTGGAATCATGAAGACCTGTGTTCAAGACCTGCTTCAGATAGATAATGGCCAGGTGATTTATGGGCAAGTCCTAATCTCTCAATTCTTCCTGGCAACTCTTTAAGACTGTAAGTTGCAGGAGCAGTTGAGTGATGCAGTGGATGAAGCACAGGTCCTAGAGTTGGGAGGACCTGAGTTCAAATCTAGCCTCAGACACTTACCAGCTTTGTAACTCTGGGCAAGTCACTTAACCCTAATTGCCTCAAAAAAAAAAAAAAAAGACTGTAACCTGTAACTTGTAGAGTTGATGATCTATACAGTGAAAGAAGTCCCTTTGCACAGAAGTTCAACATACTAATGCAATGAAAAATTCAGACATACATGTGTGTATATTGTCCAACTCTCCATGACCCCATTTGGGGTTTTCTTGGCAAAGATACTAGAGTATCTTTTTTTTTGCCATTTCCTTCTCCAGCTCATTTTACAGATGAAGAAACAGGCAAGTAGACTCTACCCACTGCACCACCTAGCTGCCTCATATGTATGTATATATGCAACTTACATGTATAAATATACATAATATAGTTCAATATTTCAATTACCTGTAATTTTGTCAGCATTCCCTCCAACAATGCAGATCATGGCATTTTTCCAACTTCATATATTTTAATAGCCCATGGCCAACATAGTAATGAACTTCTCCAAATTTAGCTGCCTTATTTATTGTTCTTTAAAAATAGTTATTCAGCCCATCATTAGATCTGTTCCTGAAGTCCTTCTATACTGGTAGGATCTACTAGAATTAGATAGCTCTCTACTCAGTGAGCTGGCTTAGGACCTCATCCCTGTCATGATAAGGCATCAAAATAGGACCTTAATGGATGATATGTGTATATGTTTGTGTATATATGTTGTCTACATACATAAGCACCATTTAAATACCTGGCAGTACACTGCATGCCTATCATCAAAGGACTGCCTTAGCTGAATTCAGAGAAGACCATCATTAGGTTAGCCATAGGTTAATGAGTGATTTTTTGCAATGGCAACTTCTGTTCTGCCCTGCCATCTTCCCTTTTAGAGAACTTTCAAGGGGCAGAGCAGGGAAATTTGTATAACCCAGTTGAGTTGCCTTGGAGGTCAATGGAAAATGGACAAGCTATTGAGAGAAAGAGCATGAGGGTCCCCCTAAAGCCCTAAAACCCAGTAGGAAGTGCTGATACAAGACAAATGGAGAGAGAGAGCATGACTTTCCACCGAAACCTAAAACCCAGTGGGAAATGCTGGCACAAGAGGCTGACATGCTATCTAAGGGGTAGAGAAGAGAGGAAGCAAAAGAGATTAACACATTGTGGCCTGATAAGGAGTAGGAAACAAAAATTCTCTTGAGTGGCTCAAAAAGGAAGTGTTCCCACAACTACCTAAAGGGACCCTTTGTGTATGTGGTGTGGGGTGGGTGGGTGGGGTAGGTAAGTAGGGAGGGGGGGCTGCAGCATATGACCTAGGTTTACAAGAAAAAGTAGAAAGAACAGTTAGTTGAACAAAGGACCATAGGTTCCTGTACCTTTTTCCAAAGGAAGACTGATAGAAGGATTATGTATACCACAAGTCTATCACCAAATCCATACTTGAAGATTTCCCAGCTTGGTAGATGCTGTCCGAGTGTCCATTTGGCATAGACTTCACAAACCAAGGTTCATTTCTGTGTGATGAAGATGTATCAAAGAAATTTTAGTAAAAGATAAGTGTACATTTATCACATATTTCCATAACTGTATATTGCTTCTACTGAAGACTAACTCTGATCTGTATATACTGGATGTCCCAAAAACCTTAGTGCAGATTTAAGCTATTAAAGCTTTTGGGAAACCCTATGTATATACCACATGTATATAAGACACGGTAGTATGTGAGTATATAGAGTGCATATACATATATACCTATGTACATACACGTCTTCTTTATGTGGAGGAGTGTGTGTGTGTGTGTGTGTGTTTGTGTATTCACAAGGATAGGGATTGGATCTTTAATTTCACTGGTACAGGGAACTCCCAAATGAGGGATATCCTCTCTGTCAGTATCAGTTAGAATTAGGTGACTCCTACATTAATAATGACTTTTTTTCCTGTTTGTTGAAATATAATTAATTTATTTTTCTGTGATGATATTTGGTCCTTGCTATATAGCCAGTGCTCATTGAATCTTTTCTCAAAGAAAATGTTCTCAAGGTAAAAGTATAAGGTTTGTGTGTTGTCTACAGTTTTTTACCTCTCCATTTTTTATTACTAATTCATGATTTTCAATGCATTTCCCATCATCCCCCCACCACACCCATGTTTTTCATTGATGTCATCTAGTAATAAAGTTTTTTGGTTTTTTTGGTTGATTTGCTCTGCCTCTTCAATCTTTGCAGTTGACATAAGTATATAAGCTACAGTGGTTTTCTTGGTAGGTTTTTTTTTTTTTAAACAAATACCTATGAGCTGGATGCTGTTTTGTTAGACATGTAGTCTCTTCTGGATACCATCAGGCACAGCCCCACAGGACATAAGACCTTCTCTCTGCTTACAACTCTCAGCTTCAGCTCAAGCCCTTGACTATCTTTCCTTATGAGGAAATTGGGCTCTGCTAAGTCCATGCAGATAAAAAGCCAAGGGTGTTTTTGTAGCCCTTTTATGAAAGCTGCTGTCCTTGGCCATAGGATCAACAACAGATTAAAACAATAACAACAACAACACAGTTTTTGGATTATCTGTAAACTTTGATTTGACTGACTGTTAGTACTCTCTGCTTGAGATCCTTGTTCAGTGACCATTGAGAGGATGTTCTGCTGAAGAAACTGAATTCTAGCAATATTGACATTTTTGCTATAAAGAAACCATAAAGAAGATGAGTGGCAGCTAAATGGAAAGATAAGTCAACAATACTCTTTGGAGAAGCAAGTAAAGGAATTGGCAAAGTTGGCTTTATCAAAGGCAATACCCAGAGGCCAAAGAAACCTTATTCCATTAGAGGTCTAACTCTCTCCTCTTGCAGTAATAATGATAAGTATTTGCAAAAAAAAAAAAAAAAGACCACCCTAAAAATAATCACAGCAGGTACAATTATATCAGATGTAGAGAATGAAGAAGTGGAGAGTTCTATGAAGAAAACAACTTTCCAAATTTGATCAATATATGCTCTGATAGTTGGTGATTTCTGCCAAGTTGGGAAAAGGTGAGGATGGTATGGAAAAGCATAGTGTAGGAAAAAGAAATGACAAAAGCCGAATGCTTATGGACTAAACAGAAACGTTATACCATAATGCCATGAACAATCTTTTCAAGAAAAGAAATGTTATCGGGCATGAAAAACAACAAATAGCATAAAAAATGAAGTGGATTCTATTTTGAAAGGAGAAATTTGTGATTAGTATGGAAAGTATAACTGAATCATCTGTATTTATGTAGTCAGGTCACCTACCTATCAATGGAAAGATCAGAATTAGTAAAAAAACAAGAAGAATGAGAAAAAGATATGGTGATAGGAAACAGCTCTATACTGAACTATTTAAATGAGTAATCAGCAATGAGGAATAGGAAATGAGCATCTGGAAATAAATCAATGGCAATTACAATAATTTTACATAGAATTAAGACTATAAATCTACTACTTTAAAAAGAAATTCAAAAGACTCCAGAAATTCTTCCTTCCTCTCCTTTTTTTTTACCTTTTTTATTTCTTCCCACTTCTTCCTTCCTTTCTTCTTTGCTTTCTTCATTTTTTTGTTTTTTGGAGACTGGGTCTTTCTATCTCACCCAGACTGGAAGCATAGCAGTCATTCATTGACTGTTTCCACTATTAATGGGCATGGGAGTTTTGACCTATTCTATTTCTGACCTGGGCCTCTTTGATCTTCTTTAGGTGTCCTCCTTCCAGGGGCTTACCACACTGGTACCAGTCTTAGTGTGGACATCCAATCAGCTTAGCCCACTGGACTTCAGAATTCCCAGGCCCAAGGGACCCATCAGCTTCAGCCTCTCCTAGTGTCAGAGGTTTTAGGTGAGCTCTACCCCATTGTATAGTCTCAACACAGGTCTGGCTCTCTGGCTTGAGCAGGAATTCAGCCTCACACTGCTGGGCAAAACCCATATACTTTTCTACTTGGCTTCCCTGGGGTTTTTGTGTATAATTTAGCTGTTCAGGATGGCTTAGCTCCAAGGTAGCATCCTGTTTGTGCTGCTTGACAAAAAAAAAAAATCCAGTATCTTCATTTTTACAGCCCAGACCTTTAGGTGAGAACAATAGACCCAGGGAAGGCAACACAGTGAACAGAGAGACAGACTGAGGAAATGAGTCAAGAACATGGGGCCTTTCTTTCCAATGCCACCCAGTCATCTTTTGAGGCTTAGAGAATGGGAGGGGGGGAACCAAACAAAAAAAGAAACAAAAGTCAGGGATTCTATTACTTGGAGGCTCCTCAGTCAATGATGTCCCACAAATCATTTTAAGCCCTGTTGTTTGTTTAAGGGAGGCAGGTGTCTTCCGCTCTTATTCACACTATAAACAAAAAGGCACCCAGGGTAAGGCCACTGGGATCAGCCATTAGCAACAAACTAACGTAAGGGAAATAGAGAGCCTCTATTAGCTGTCTGAGACTGCACTTCAAATTTACAAAGGATTTTTTTGAAAATTTATTCATAGCAATTACATCTTGGCAAAGTCACTGGAACCAATCTGACTAGACCACACACCCAAATATAAAAAGGGAATCTCTGAACCAAACTCAAGCCAACTTCTAGCTATCTGAACTGGGCTTTGCCTTTTTGACATCCTTGACTGTCTTAGATCCCTTAAATAGTCCAGGCTCCACTGTGCCCATTGGTCTAATGCTGACTGAACCTGGAGGACATTTCTACATTGTTATACAATTTGGGGCCTCTTTGAAAGGTCTTTTAGAAAGGCAGGTTTTGTGGATTCCATAACAGCCAGGCTGCTACCATGCATAGGAGATGACAGTGCTAATCTCTGGCAAATCTTTTATGATGTTACTACCACTACTTTGTTTTTAATAATAATGATAGCATTTACATAATGCCTTAAGATTTGCAAAGTGCTTTATACACATAATTTCATTTGATCCTCATAAGAACCCTAGCATATAGATGTTATTATTACCTTCATTTTACAGTCAAGAAAGCTAAGGCAAACAAAGGTTAACTGACTTGCCCAGGGATATACAGTGTCTGAGGCTGGATTTGAACTCAGGTCTTCCCAACTCCAAGACCAGTACTCACTCAATACCATGAGCTCCCTAACCATTTTTTTTGCAGGAATAATGCCACTTAAATGATTCTATGCACAGTCATGGAATATTAGAGCTAGGAGGGACTTAAATGGAGCTCCAAGTCATTTTCCTCATTGTATACTTGAGAGAATAGGTCTAGAGACAAGTCTTTGCCCAAGGTCACACGTTAAATTAGCAGAAAGGCCAGGACTCTAGACATATGCACTATTTACCTAGCACCGTACCAAGTGTTGAGAATACAGAAAGAAAAGCAAGATAGTCCCTGCTCCAAAATAACTCATATTCTAATTGGGAAAGACAACCCATCTAGGAGAGTTCAGAGGCAGAGTGAATGCAGAGCTTCTGTAGTCTTCAGGGTGCAGCACCAGGGCAGATGGCAAGTCCCAAGGTTTCTACCCCAAGGTTCAGCATCGAGGGGTCTGGAGAGCACAGCCAGAGGCCGGATGATAAGACCCAATGATTCTGGTGGAAAGGTATATGATAAGGTTGGGTGGTTTTCCTTTTCCTGGAAGAATTATACTTGGTGACTCACTACTTAGGAATTTGAGGGGTCCTAGAGGTCAGGGGCCTAGAAGACCCATGACTCTTGGGAAGAGGAGATTGAAATGGGATCTGGGTATTGGTTGGGCTAGAACATTTGGAGAAAAGGATTCTGTCCCAATCTGTCTTCCCTTCACAGCATGGTGGTGGGCCAACAGTACATGAAGATCAGGCTGGAGTCATCAGAAATTCTGAGTACAAAAGTGCGACTCCATACTATTACTCCTACAGTTTTCAACATCTAATCATTCTGCCTCCCTTCAGTTACTAAAACTTGATTATGCTCTCTACCAACAAAAGAATTGCCTTCCAGCAATTTCATAAACTTGGGATATTTTGATCTTGGCAATGGTGCATCTTGGCAGATGGTACCCAAGAAGTCACAAACACATGGTGATTTCTCTTTGAAAACAGGGGAGTATATTTTGTGAATATTTGCTTTAGTGCCTTCATGGATAGGTGATTTCACCAATGTGTATGTTCCCATCATTGCTGCAGATCTTGAACTCCAAAATTTATCATCCTGGGTGACTCTTGTCAATGTCTTTTGGTAAGTCTTCCATAGAGGACCTAACCAACAGGTATTCCTCTGGTTCTTTTAATATTTTGTAGCTCCTAGTGAAACATTCAAACGTTCATTTATTATCCCTCATTCTCACTACAATACCTACCCACCTACTTTTCCATTTATAGCTCCCCTTGAAGGTTTTTTTTAATATCATTTCTTGCATTCAAGTCAGGATTGGCAATATTTAGTAACTTACACCCAACATGGACCTTTCCGTTATTCTTTGGATTACCTCGTTCTTCTGAGACCTTCATGATTCGTAGCCACATAGTAGGAGAAGATCAGGATCAAAAGGCTGACTTTTGTGACAGTGAACAGCTTGATATGATTGAAAGCATCATACCATTTCCTAAATGGAGACAGTCCATTCTTCCATATAGTTTTGTGTCTAGCCCATTGTCCTACTGTAGCACTTATCTAATAAAAATTTGTACTTATGGACCAACTCAATGGATTGCCAGTTCAATTGTATATGATAATCTGAGCAATATCTGTGTATGTTTTTTTTAAAATCTGATAACATCTTTTATTCTACTTCTCCAGCTTAATTCTTCATTTTTAAAGAATCCCAGCCTACTCTTGGCCATCATGGCCCTCTCCGTTGACCTTTTAAATTTTTAAAATTTTTATTTATATTATTTTTTATTTATGGAATAAAATAAGCATTTCCATAAATTTGTCTTCTTCTCCCCTGTTGCTGCTCCCCCTGTAAGTAAAAACCAAACAAAAAAAATTGAATCTTATTGAGAGGACCCTGGAGTGTTTTGGGGCATGACAAATAACACAATGGAATCCATGAAGAAAGAAATCTAGAGAACTCTCCTTCAGTACAGAGTCTGTCTTTATTTTAACTCTGTACTTCTATTTTTTATGCTTTTCAGTCAGTTGGATGACTGTAAAAATATGGTCTGTCTATAGAAAATATTCTATGAAAAACTACCTTGTCTTTGTTCGTGTTTTCCATTAAGGATACCTTCAATATATACATAGGTCATTAAAAAATATTTTATAGAGTTGAAAAAGTATAAATGTAGACTGTATTTGCAGATACTATTGCTGATGTTTTCTTTATCTTTTTGGAAAGGTTGGGGTATGGTGGCTTGGGAGGAGTATAAAAGAACCATCTTGATGTTTTCCATTCTTTTTGAATCTTTTTGTCATTGAGCTATCTTGAAAATCTTTTCCTGAATGTCTTTAAAATTGTGTATTTGGCAGTATGGTTTTCATTTTTGCTCATTTGATCAAGTCCAGCTGCTCTGTGTGGCTTCATTCATATCCTTAAGTGTCCTTGATACTTTGTCACATAATACATCAGGTACAGAGGTGCTCAAGTCCAGATGACATGTTCCACCAACAACTATTGATAGGGAAATGACAGTAAATTAGTTTCATTTCATGTCCTTTCATTTCTTCTCAAGTACTTTTAGAATTATCAACTTAGCTATCATTCACACCAATCCCTCCACAGACTCACTTACCTTTCACTGATTTTTCTGCTTTTGTAAGGAAATATTGCTCATAAACTCATATCCTCCTTCTCTATCTTGTTTACAAATGAATTTTTACTCTAGATATGTGTTGCCCTTCTGCTTGGCCGGAAGATCAGTTGTTGGTTCATTCTAGTGCACTGAGTGAATTCAGCCTCCTTTGCCTGGCATTGAAGGCCTTTTACAATATGGTGCTACCATTTCTGCCCATCCTTACCTTATGGGACTCTACTCCCCACACACTATTTGTCAGGCAAATTGAATAACTGTCCCTCAAACACACATTCAACTTTCATGACACCAAGTCTTTGCTAAGACTGTTTCCTATGGCTAGAATTGCTTCTCTTCCTCTCTTCATATATTGAATTCCTACCCAGCCTTTGAGACCCATTAAAGTGTCATCCTCTTCAGGAAACCTGTCCTAAGGCAGATAGGTGGTACAATGGAAAATAATAATAATAATAATAATAACAGTAACAACTTTTATATAGTGCTTACTCTGAGTCAGGCACTGTGCTAATCATTTTATCATTATTATCTCAATTGGTCCTCACAACTTTGTGAAGTAGGTGCTATTATTATCTTCTTTGCAGTTGGGGAACCTGAGTCAGGAAAAGGTTAAGTGACATGTCCAGGGTCACACAACTACTAAGTTTCTAAAGCTAGATTTAAACTCAGGTCTTCCTAACTCCAGGCATAGCATGCTGCATGCTTTACCACCTAGCTGTCAGTGCTAGGCCTGGAGTCAGGAAGACCTGAGTTCATGTCTACCTTTAGAAACTTAGTAGCTGTGTGACCCTGTGCATGTCACTTAATCTTTTCCTGACTCAGGCTCCTGACTGTGAAATGAGGGTAATAATTGCACCTACCTCACAAGATTGTGAGGATCAAATGAGATAATATGTTAAATGCTCAGCACAAGGTGTGGCAAGTAGTAGGTTCTAAATAAATGCTTATTCCCTCCCTCCCTGATCCCCCAAGTTGGTTATGAACTTCTGCCCTGATTTATGCTTAATTATGTAACTCTAATGCATTTATGATGTAATATTGTATATTATTGTCATCACTACTTATGTCTTGTTTCCTTACTGGATTGGAAGCTGCTGGAGAATAGGGAAAATGTTTTATCTAAACTTTATATCTCTTTAAGACCTAGAACAGTGATAGACATACTCTAGGCACTTAATCAAGGTTTGTCGTATTATTCTAAGTAAGGTAGTTTCTGGGCTCTTTCAGTATCATCATTTTAGAATATTCTGCCTTGGTTAAACTTCTCTAAGAAATAGGATAGTCAGAGTTGATGACTTTGCTTTTGTCCAATTTCCATCTTTTGGCAGTGACAGCTTGTTTAAAGATCTTGGGTTGGAGTGGCTATAATCATACCCAGTCTCTTCTTATCTTTGTCTTCATCATTTCCTTTAATTTGATACTGATTTTGACCTTCACTCTCACCAGTTAATGATTTTATTACACATCAGTAACAGTCATTTTCTGTCTGTTAAAATAGAGTTAATTTCATTTTGAGGATATTATCTGGTGCTTGCTGCATCCAATGTCTCCAAACACTTTTTTGAAGCAAGTATTTATGTTGTTCAGGCTTCTGATTTGTATATGAGTGTTTACCCTCTTTAATTTCTGGATCTGATACCTTCTTATTCAAAATAGTTTTCACTGTCTTTCCATTTGCATCAAAGTCACTGAATATCAAGGTCATGTTATTTTAGCTTAGAAGAACTTTTCAAGTTTTTCATAGAATTTCTCTACTTTATTATCTGCAACTTAAAAAAAAATCACATAATACATTTAGCATATCAACAGCAATTGTCTTCATAGTAAACTGAACTCCAAGTCCAAGTGTTGGAAGGAACATCCAAGAACATTTACTCTCACTCATTTCTGTCCAAGGATCACCTCTTAGATATTCCCAAGAAGTGGTCCCTATAGCTTCTATTTGAAGACCTACAGTGTGGAGAAGTACAGTTCTTCCTCAGACAACCATTTTATTTTTGGACATCTCTAACTGCTCAGAAGTTTTTATTTGTTATTGTTATTCATCATTCTGGAAGAGGACCAATGACAACAGGAGGGTGATGTCTTAACTTGCAAGTGAATTGGATTTAAGTGAGGCAGGGCTGTGCAAAGTCACCAGCCTCACTATCTCCTCCAGAGTCATTGGAATCCAGTGGCGAGACATAGGTCAGGATGACTGGCGATGATCCTGGATGCAGTGGGAGACCTTGGTCTTTTTAAGGCCCCCCCAACGAAGTTTTTATTTATATTGTCTAGATACCAAAACAGGTTTTAAATAGGGATGTGCAATCTCATCATTAATTTTACTGCAATTTTTGAGATAAGAATTATAATAACAATAAAGCTTTAAGGTTTGCAAAACACTTTATAGATATGTATGAATATTATCTCAAGGGGCAGCTAGGTAGCACAGTGGATAAAGCACTGGCTCTGGAATCAGAAGGACCTGAGTTCAAATCCGGCCTCAGACCCTTGACACTTACTAACTGTGTGACCTTGGGCAAGTCACTTAACCCTGATTGCCTCACAAAAACAAACAAAAAAAAAACCAGAATATTATCTCATTTTTCTTCACAACAACCCAGAGAGGTAAGTGCTATAGTTATCCCCATTTTACAGACAAGGAAACCGAGGCAGACAGAGATTAAAGTGACTTGATTAGAGTCTTACAACTAGTTAAGGGTCTAAGGCCAGGGCCAATTAGCCAGTGTGTGATGAATGCAGGCCTTGGACCCAAATCTTTCCTAGTCTGAATTTGGCTCTCTATCCACTACACCATACTGAAAGTTTACAAGATATAAGCAAACCTAGAAAAGTTAGTGAAAGTTTTGCATTTGGAGATCGATGGTCACAAGAAGTCTGTCAGGAGTTGGCTTGCTGCCTGTAAGACCTTATTCTCACTTTCACACATTGGAATTCACAGCATCATAGGATCATGGGTCTAAAGCTGTAAGGACCTGAGTCTAATCACCTCCTTTTACAGATGAGGAAATTGTAGTCCAGAAAGTTTCTTTGCTTTGAAGTGGACATTCACTGATAAATTCTGAGGCAGTGTGTAACAATGGATTCAATTTTGGATGAAGTGACTTGCCCAGGGCTAAGTTGGATGTTACTAGCCAGAGATGAACAGTAGTTCTGGCCAGCTGTGACTTCAGTATGTATTACCAATCTGGGAGAACCAATGTATATGGAGACATCTATGTCTTGCGCCATATGCATCAGAAACCACCCTGACCTTCCACTTGTTATCTGCCTGATCCTGCTATGTCCTCCAGACCATTGGACTTTGCCATCTACCCTGTCACTGGACGCTTCAGACCACAAACTATGCTTAAGACTTAATCCTCTTAGTGCTGGAACTCCCACTCTGGGATCTGTGCCATCCTGATAAGTATATTACTTTTAATAACAGAATAGCAGAAATTGGAATTATGCTTGAGAAAACTATCACAGACTATCACAGGTCCTACAAAAGATATGAGAAGGCAGTTCATGCTGCCCATATTCAATGGATCCACAGTTACAAAAATCATCCATGATTATTTTTGGACACTTAGGTAATGATAGCCCTCTGGCTGTGGCACGGAACAAGTTTGACTGGCTGAGGATAGCCGTGGATGCATACAAGAAGGGAAAGACCCATGCTTGCTATGTTCAAAGGAAAATGATAGAGACAAATTGTCCAATGGAGAGCACAGGCAGCAACAAATCTTTGGAGATGATGTGCCTAGATTTTTTATTTCTGGAAGAGATAAGATAGAAGGACATAAGTAAAATCCTGTGATGATGGATCGCTTTACCCAGTACACACTGACTTACCTGATCAGGAACCAAAAGCCTTCTATGATAGAGGAGGTATTATAGGAGAAATATTTTTCAATGTATGGCTTCCCTGCTGGGATTCATTTTGATCAGTGTTAAGGCACTGAGAGCAAGTTATTCAAAGAAGTCTATTTGTCAAGAATGAGGGAATCTGGAACAAAATTTCAAGGAAATTCCCAGCTAGAGCATTGTAATTGTAACCTGTCCAACACCCTGGGATCCTACATTCCGAGAAGACTTAATTGAGTCAAAATGTGGCCTTTCTTATATATACCTTTGATGTTACCAAGAACAATGTCATGACTTCACTCTTTTTCCTATTGAAAAGATCTTTTTTATTCTAAACTTAAACACCAAAAAAAAAAAGAACCTTCCCATACACACAGCAGAATTTTTTTTTTAAAAAGAGGACTTTATTTCAAACCACGGATCTTCATTTCACACTGCTTGCCTTTAAAGAAAAGTATATAATAAATGCCATGTTACTTTCAAAACTGTCCTGCTTATCTGTTCTCCCTTCTGAACTTCCTTCTGTACAGAACTTTGGTGTTCTATGGAAAACACAAAATAGTGGATCAGGAGAAAGCCACCTTAAAGCAAGAAATAAAATGATTAGAGTATGTTGTTAAGATATCTCCAGAGAGTGATTACAGCCTTGCAAAGATGATACATTATAATTACTTATTACTCCAAAAGGAGTTAGATTTCCTTGCGTGCAAGAAGATACGAAAGCTGTGGAGTTGAGGAATCCATGGAGAACTTTAGAACTTGAGGAGAGAGATCATTGTATTCCCAGAGTTTAGCACAGTGGATGGCACATAACAAGTGATTAGGAAATGTTTATTGACTAACGGTAATGGCCCATAGGAAGGAGATCCAGTTCAAAATCCAAATAAAAATGAAGCAGAAAGTGTGAGTTTCTTCTAGGAAGTGGGGAGGCATGCCAAGACAGTCCCATTCTGACACTTCTTTCTGAACAGGAATGTGTATAGATCTATATGGTGTCCCTTTCTTGCCCAACACTCCACTTTTAGAGATCTGAAGAGAACAAAAGCTACATATAGAACCCTAGGTTCTATATATCTTGTTTGTAGGCACTAAGGTCACACAATGGATAGAGTACTGGACCCCGAGTCAGGAAAGTCTGAGTTAAAATCTAGCCTTAGACATTTACTAGGTGCATAACCCTAGGCAAGTCATTGAACTTCTCTCACCTTCAGTTTCCTCATCTCTAAAATGGGGATAATAAAAAGGCTTACCTCCCAGAGTTGTTATGAGGCTAAAATGAAAGGATAGTTATAAAGGGTTTTGCAAATCTTAAGCCACTATATAAATACTAACTATTTTATCCTGGGTTATCCATGGACCTAGATTTGGGACTGTAGGCCATTAGATACCAGCTTACTGAGAGTGAGGAGACTGAGAGTGAGTAGAATTGAAAGCAAATTATCCAACAGAAGAAACATGAGAGATTTTGTCAAGTCTTGAAATCGAAGTATCCTATGCCTGCAGAACCACTGTTCTGCATGACACCTTCCCCCACCTCCTTCTACTATATTGTTTAATGGGAGGTTGGTATGACAAGGAACTCTCAGAGAAATGGGAAATGGCATGTGCCAGGTGAATCAAGTCACTAACATCACCTTGGCACCTACTTCCCCTCAAACACTATTGGAGACAGCCCAGTACCCTGGATCTAACCCCTTCCCCAGACCACCAGCCTTGCTTCCAGTCTGGTTCCTTAAGACATTACTGAGAAGAGCAATCCCTGAGAAGAAGGAACCTACCTTCCTCATCACATCCAAGACCAACCACAGAACAACTGCCACTGATGGGCAGGTAGGACATGGCAGCAACCCCCAGCACATCAGTCCAGACACCACCACTGCCTTGAGAACCTTAGCCACTGAAGACCCAGAAAAGAAAATTCCTAGCACTGTCAAATGATTCCACATAAGAGACAGAGATGGTTTTATTAGAGGAACCACTTTAAAGAAGATGCATTACCATCTACTTAGCTGCTATATCCTAAGGACAATTAGACCTTTCCAGCTGAGCTGCAGCTGAAACTTTCTGTGTTGTCTCCTCTGTTAGAATGTCAGCTCCCGGAGAGCAGAGACTGTCTTTTTTTTTTTTTTTTTTCTATTTGTGCTTCCAGCACAGTGTTTTCCACACAGTAAGTACTTAACAAATGACTTTTAATTCATTTATTACCTGTGCCTCATGAAGTCACAATTGTATTTGGTAATCATTGCTTCTCTTGTTGAGTGTTCACAAATCATTCCTTTAATAATGCATTCTAGAATGTTGCCAAGAAGTCAAGGTCACTGTCCTACAGTTCACAGACTGCTCCCTGTTATCTTTTTTGCCCCTTTATATTTGGACATTTTCCCTTCTTCAGTATGCTGATGACTTGTCTATTTTCTAAAATCTTTCAAATAGCACAAAGAATGGCTCTGCAAGTCGCATTTGTTGGGATCCTAGGGTGTAGTTTGTCTAGAACTGGTGACTTTAATTCATCAATGGCAAATGGTTGCCATCTTACCGTTTCTTCATTTATCTTAGATTGCTACTATCTGCTAGATAGTTTTTTCCATCTTTCCCATTCCAGTGATCTTTCTCCTTGGGAGGGAAAACAGAAGCAAAACAAGTTAGGTAATTTGAACTCACTGTCATCCATTATTATCATCCTGCCCATCCTGAGCATTAGTCCTAGCCATTTTGTTTGTTTCTCTTTTTCTTTGAAAGCTACTTTAAAAATCATTTTGTGTATTGTCCTTAACAATAATCCCCAGCCTCACTTTTTTGAAGTTTAATATTCCTGACACTGTTCTTATGAGACCATGTTACCCTTTGTGTTCCTTCCTCCATTACCTGCTCTTGCTTCCATCTTTTTATGATTTGAAATGGTCAATGAGTTCTATGTTGCTATTTCAGTCTCCTTAGTTCTTTTCTTCCTTATCAAAATAATTTCTGCTCCTGTCTTCAGAATTTCATCTTTGAGAGTTTCTCATGAGCCAACAAAGTGTTGTGCCATTGGATCCTACCTATTCTTCCTATGATCCCTTTGAAATTTGTTTTTCCTAAAAATCTAAGGTGCTCATCAGTCTATGAAAGTGTTGTTTTCTCTTTCATGACTGTGAACACTGTCATGGACTGGTCATCTGCTTTTAAGGTTCCCATCATTTCTATTTTAACCACCAGTTCCTTCTTTCTAGGCAAAATAAAGTCCAGAATAGCAGCTCCCATTGTTGCTTCCTCTATTTCTTGAATGATGAAATTAACATTTATGCCAAGTCACAAAATTTTCTTCTGATTTGCCTTTGGCAGAGAAAACATTCTAACTTATGTCTGAATGGTTCATAAATTGTCCTCCTGCTTCCACTCACTTCACTCTGCATTAATTCACATAACTCTTTCCAAGGTTCTTTGACTCCATAGTTGTCATTTTTTATGGTGCCACAATATTTCCCATTAATATACCACAGTTTGTTTAGCCATTCTCTAATTGATGAATAGCTACTTTCTTTCCAGTTCCTTACTACAACAAAAAGTGCTACTATAATAATTTCTAAATATGATTCCTTTCCCTCTATCTAAATAACTTATAACCTGTCTATATAGACTATGCCTAGTCATATTATCCCTTGGAAAAAGAATACACAAGCTGTTCTTTGTCTATTTTACGTACACTTCAAATAATGACCATTAACAGATTTTTATGAATCTCAGTTACAAACCTTCACACAACAAGCAGGGAACAGGGGTCAGAAGGTACTTGGGTTCTAGTCTCAGCTTTGTCCCTACCTAGCGGTGTGGCCTTGGGCAAGCAATTTTCCTCATCCTAGGCTTTTAGTTTCCCCATCTTTCAAATGAAGGGAAGGATTAAGTGATCTAAAGATCATTAAGGTCCTCTCCAGCTTTGCTACTCTATGGCCTAAGCATACATTGAACATCTTTTGCCAGCAGGGAAGGAGACTACTACCCAAGATGATTTCTGCCTTCAAAAATTTGAGAGCTAAACTCAGTCAAGATCTTCAAGAACATTTCCTGAAATTCTTCATCACCAGGAGAAATTGGGCCTCCTAACCTCTGGTACCAAAGGCCAAAGAACCCCATGCCACCTACCAGATATCAGTGCCTTCCCAACTAGGAACAAGCAGGATCCAATTCTTCCTCTTCTTAAGAAATCTGAGTGACCCCATTCAGGCTTAGCTTCTATGACTCTGCAATTATGAAGCTTCCACTAAGCCGGGGGTGGGTAGGAGGGGGATAAGTTAAACTTTCGAAATTTCAAATTAGAGAAGTTGAAGGTTCTGCCTGGCACATTTTTCTTTTCATTTCTTTTCATTCCTTTTTTGGGGGAATGGGATTTTTTCTGTGAATTATTTCCCAGAAAGGGGTGTATCCTTTCCCCTACCTTTCAGCCCTTCTTGGCAGCCCTTGGTATTTATAAATTCCCTTGCAGCTCCTCAATTTACCTGCTAATCCATTTCTCTCCTCCTCTAATTAGGACTCAACATTGTGTTAAGGAGCATTCAACTGTCCCATAAGGCAAACAAAGAAAAAGGGTAAAATGTGGTTAGGGAAAGAATAGGGGGTTGGCAAAAGTGATCCTTCATTGAGTTCCTTTGCCCTCTCTGGCCCAGCCAATCAGCTGGTTATCTAATCTCTAACCTCACTGTCTATTTATTTACAATGAATTGATGATAGGCTAAGGAGGGGGCTCAGAAAAGGGGACCAAGGTGCTGAAATCCCATTGTTGGAGGGTTTAAAAATTAAATTGGGCTCCAAGTTTAGTGTTCCTTAGATTCCAATTTGGCCACACCTTCTGGCATAGCAGTGAGGTGTTAATGATCCCATTCACATCTGGGTGAATCTTCACCGGTGCTAAATGGTGGCTTTGGTGAATGGAGCCAGGTGTTGATAAGAGGCCGTTAGATGAATTTGTCAGGATAGAGAACAAGTCCAACTGCTGTTTTCTCCAAAAAAGTTAAACCTAGATTATTCCTTTCTCCAACCTCATACAGAAGAGACTCACTTTGACCATACTGAAGAAAGTCATTTTGCAGGTCTTGGCCCAGAAGGGGAGAGAAAGTAAAGATGAAAATTCTATAATGTGGGGTTCTCTTTTCCCCTGGAAGCTCTTTCTCCCTATGAGCCCTACTGAATGTAGCTCAGCACAGGAGCAAACGATATTTAGCATTTATGAAGAGCTTTTGCTTGAAGATAATATTGATTAAGCAGACCTTGGAATGCCCTAATCTCTTAACTCCTCCAGTTGAAATCTTAATCTAGCCTTCAAGGCCCAGTTTAATAACCACCTCCTCCAGAAAGCCCACTCTCAGTTGTGTGGACCATCAGACAGAAGTGGCAGCTTCCTCTTCTCAGATTCAATTCAGTTTAATTCTGCTAGTATTTATTAAGCTCCTACTATGTGCCA
Organism: Vombatus ursinus; assembly: GCF_900497805.2. Taxonomy (NCBI): domain Eukaryota; kingdom Metazoa; phylum Chordata; class Mammalia; order Diprotodontia; family Vombatidae; genus Vombatus; species Vombatus ursinus. The sequence continues at coordinate 8,385,709 of NW_020948983.1, forward strand.
AATAAATAAACAGTTCTCAAGGAACTTGCATTCCCTGGGTTCCCATAGCATTTTGCAGGTACTTCTCTTATTTTTATATAATAGAGAGAGACTATTGGACTTGATCAGTCAGTCAACAAGCATTTAATCAAACACTTAATATGTGTCAGGCATTGTAAGAAGTGCTGGGGACACAAATAAAGGCAAAAACCTGAAGTGGTTCAGTGGAAAATGCATTGGATTTTGAGTCAGAGCATCTGGGTTCCTAGTTTTGTGACCTTGGGCTAGTTAAGTCACCTCTTTGGGCTTCAGCTTCCTCCTCTGTAAAATGGGGGAGGGGTAGGTCCTTTCAACTCTAGAGTTGTGATCCTGACACCTAGGTTTGAGCTCTTATTAGGCTGCTAACCAGCCATATAACCAAGGGCTAGTCATAAATCATAGATTTAGAAATTGGAAGAGACCTTAGGAGGGTGTCTTAATTCGATATCCTAATCTTATAGAGGAAGAAACAGAAGCCCAAAAAAGAAGTGATTTGTATAGATAGCAAGTAGTAGAGCCACAGGATATTAACTCCAATCTTCTATTTCAAATTCTGGATTCTTATCATTGTTACCAAACTCATTTTACTTCTGAAACTTGATTTCCTCATTTGTAAAATTAGGGTAATAATATAGGCACTACTTGCCTTCAAGGTGACTATAAAAAAAAGTGCTTTATAACTTAAATTGATATTTGAAGGTGACCTATTATTTTAATTACTAGATTGTCAACTCCTTAAGGGCAGGGTCTATGTCTTATCTTTGATTCTCGGCTCCCAGCACATAAGTAGGAACTTAAAGGTTTGTTGAATTGGTTCAAATAGGAGGTATTTGCATAAGAGAGGCATAGATAGAAAGGTGGAAAAAAGACTGAGACAAAGAGAAAAAAATAAACATAAACCACAGAGACAGAAACATAGATGCCCAGAGAAAAAGACTACACATAGAAAGAGAGACAAAGTAACAGAGACATTGCATGTGTATTAACTATGTTTGAAATTCAATGACATTGTTCCAGGCTCCTAGATTAAAGATTTGTATCATAACAGCTCTTTTTGTGGTGGCAAAGAATTGGAAATTGAGAGGATGCCTATAAATTGGGGAATGGCTGAACAAGTTGTGGTATATGAATATAATGGAATACTATTGTGCTATAAGAAATGAAGAACAGGCTGACTTCCGAAAAACCTGGAAAGATTGTATGGTCTGATGCTGAGTGAAGTGAGCAGAACCAAGAGAACATTGTACACAATAACAGCCATGTTGTGCGATGACTAATATTGATAAACTTAACCCTTCCCAGCAATACAAGGATCTAAGACATCTCCAGAGGCCTCGTGATGGAAAATGCTATCCACATCCAAAGAAAGTACTATGGAAATTGAATTGCTACTTTTTTTCTCTTCTGTTGAGTTTTGTTTCCTCTTTCTGATGGTTCCTCCTATTGGTTTTAATTTTTACTTACAACATCACTAATGTGAAAATATGTTTAACAGGAATGTAAATGTATAGCCTATATCAGATTGTGCACCGTCTTCGGGAGGGTGGTGGGGAGGAAGGGGGTGAAATATTTAAAATTCAAAAGCATATGGAAGAGATTATTGATAAATCAAAATAAATTAATAAAAAATTTTAAAAAAATAAAGATTTGTATCAGAGGCCGGGCGTGGGTCCAAGATGCTTGGGTTTTAGTCCTAACTCTAACTTTAACCAGTTTTGTGACTGCCAGCAAATCACTGCCTTTCTGAGCCTCAGTTTTCTCCTCTGTAAAAGGAGGAATTGAATGAGATTACCCCCAAAGCCACAAGGTGGCTCAGAGGCAGCTAGGTGGCCCAGGGGAGAGAGTACTGGGCCTGGAGTCAGGAAGACCTGAGATCAAATCTAGTCTCAGACACTCACTAGCTGTGTGACCCTGGACAAGTCACTTAACCTGTTTGCCTTAGTCCACTGGAGAAGGAAATGGCAAACCACTCCAGTATCTTTGCCAGGAAAACCCCATACGGAGTCACAAAGAGTCAGACATTACCTAACGACTAACACCAACAATAAGGATCCTTTCAGCTCTAACATGCAATTCCCTGAGAGGTGTGCACCTATTACAAATATTAATCTTTCCTTGATTGATAGACAATATGGAGTAATGCTAAGAGCTATGGAATCAGAGGACCAGGATTCAGATTCTGCCTCTGCTACAAAAAAAACAATCAATCAGCAAGCATTTATTTAGCATTTACTGTGTGCTAGGCACCGTACTGGCTGCTGGGGAATATAACATTCAATGGGATGAAACCAGGTACATATGGGTACACACACACACACACACACACACACACACACACACACAATATGGTAATAAGTACAAAGTAGTTAAGGAAGGAGGGAGCTAGCAATTGGGGGATCAGTAAAGGGCTCATTTAAAAGATGATTCTTTGGCTAATTTCTGAAGGAAGAAGAATTTCATATGGCAGAGGTGAGGAGGAAATGAATTTCAGGAGTGGGGGAGATGTAAAGATAGAAAGGAAATGTGAGAAACAGAGAGAAGGTCAGTTTACTGTCCTGTAGAACTTGGGAAGGGGAGTAAAATATTTTGTTGTTGTTGTTCAGTCATTTCAGTCATGTCTGACTCTTCATAACCCCATTTGGGGTTTTCTTGGCAAAGGTACTGAAGTGGTTTGCCATTTCTTCCTCTAGCTCATTTTACAGATGAGAAAACTGAGGTAAACAGGGTTAAGGGACTTGCCCAGAGTCACACAGCTAGGAAGTGTCAGAGGCCAGATTAATATATAAGGAGGGTCTAAAGATAGGAGAAGGCCAGGTTGTAAACAGCTTTAAAAGACAAACATAGGAGGTTATATTTTATCCTAGAGGCAATAGGGAGCCGCTGGAGTTTATTGAGTAGGAGTACAGCCTACTAGGTGGTCAGATCTGTGTTTAATGAAAATCACTTTGGCAGCTGTGAGGAGGATGGGTGGGAGTGGAGAGAGACTTGAAGTAAAGAGGGCAAATAGTGGACCAGTGCAATAGTAAAGAAGGATGATGAGGTCCTGACCCAAGGTGGTAGCTGCGTTAGAAGAAAGAAGGAGATTGATGTAAGAGAGGATACAAAAGTAGGAATGGCAATTGATAGGATATATGGGGAGAGGAGTAAAGGATAATGTCAAGATTACAGATCTTGGAGACTAGAAGAAGGGGGGAGCCTTGAAAATAGTAGAGAAGTTTGAAAGAGAGGTAGGCTTGAGGGGAATGTTCTTTTTCAGATATGTTAAGTTGGAAGTGTCTGTGGACATCCATTTTGAAGCCCTTCAGAATTTGGTCCCCAGAGGAGTGTATTCTCCCTCACTAAGCTGCCTCTCTGTTAGTAAATCATCATTTGGAGTTGAGCTCTCCTATCCCCAAGGAGAGACTGACTCTGAAACCCTACTCTGGGTGAAACAGAGAACTCTAGAATGTTAGAGACGAAAAGATCTTAAAATCAGATTTATTTTTTCCTCTAATATAAATATATTTTTATTTATTTTATTTTTAATTTATGGAATAAAACAAGCATTTCCATAATATAGTATAATAAAAAAAGATGATTACACATGTAACTGCAAATCTGTTGTGGACAACTTGCTATTCCTTTTAAAAGGGGAATAAAGTTCTTTTTCCCCCTTTTTTTTCTTCCTTTCCCCCCCTCCCCCCCCACCTTGGCTACTATTAGACACAAATATGTATATAGGTGTAAAATCATTCTGTGCATCTTTCTATTAATTAATTATTTCTCTGGATTCAGATAGCATCTTCCTTCATATATCCTTTGTAGTTAATTTGGGTGTTTGTTATAGTCAAAATGACTTACTCATTCAAAGAAGTTTTTTTTGTTTTTGTTTTTTTTTGTTGAGGCAATCGAAGTTAAGAGACTTGCCCAGAGTTACACAGCTAGTAATATACGTGTCAAGTGTCTGAGGTCAGATTTGAACTCAGGTCCTCCTGACTCCAAGGCCAGAGCACTATCCACTGTGTCACGTAGCTGCCCCCAAAGAAGTTCTTAAAACACTACTGATGTTACTATGTACAACTGTATACAATACTGTATACAACCAAGAGAACTTGGTTCTGCTCATTTCACTCTTTATTATTTCGTGCAAGTCTATCCATGTTTTTCTAAGATCATCTATTTCACCATTTCTTATGGCACAGTAGTTTTCTAGGATCAGATTTAGAGCTGGAAGGGACCTTCAGAGTCATTTAATCCAGTCTCTCCTTCATTTTACAAATGAAGGAACTGAGAGCCACCAAAGTTAAATGACAGGCCTAAAATTACAAAGTGTAGCCAGAATTCAAACTCAGGGCCTGTGAATCTAAATCCATACTTTCCACTACACCATACTGGTAGGCTAGGCGTTGTAGGGTTCTCTTCCAGTGAGACTGCTGTCTCTGAGGTTGATCTGAGCACTCAGCAGCTAGCATCCCTCTCTTCAGGCAAATTTAGTGAATGTTTTGAAATCTGAACTAGTGTGACTCTCTGAGGTTCCAGCTACCAGGTGAATTATTAATCATCATAAATTTTGTTCCTTGGGAAATTACCTTGGCCACTTTCATCTCTGTCACATGCTTAGAGACAGCTCCTGAGCCAAAAGTTCTTTTCTTGTTTTTTTCTCCACCCTCCCACTCCCCATCCTGAGCATCCCACTCCTACCCCTGGCCTCCATGCCTATGTAAGAAAATGAAGAAGTAATAATCTAGAACCATGGCATCAGACTCAAATAGAAACATCCCCATGGGCTACATATTGATTCAGAAAAACACAAATTCATGTTATTTATATTTTATTATATTTTTATTTGCTTTGTTAAACATTTCCCAATCACATTTTAATCTGGTTAGGCCTATCTCAGGAGTATTGGTGGCCCCATGTTTGACATCTCTAGTCTAGAGTTTTAGATTTTTAGAGTTAGAAAGGAATTGAAAGGTGATCTTTCCATTTTACAAAGGAAGAAACTGAGGCCCAGAAGTCCTCAGGTTGCCTAAGGTCACAGCTAGTCAGTGCTGAGTAGGCACTTGAACCCAAATTTTCTGATTCCTAAATCTACTGCTCTTTCCACTAACACACACACACACACACACACACACACACACACACACACACAGAGTCCCCAGAGTGTATTCTGGTGAGAGCTTTTGAGCTCTCAGACCTAGTCCAACATGAAATATTAATTTGGATTATTAATCGTATTTACTGCATCAGAAAGTCTCACCCTGTTAAGGACCACTGCTATCAGGTAGGCTCAGTTCTGTCATTGGGAACATTCAACCTGCTACCTTCTCTCAGAAATCAAAAGGCAAATTACTTCCCCTTTTATTAATCATCTCTTTTCTTACAAGATTTCACCTTTTGTTTTTCTGCACTTCACAGGGAGAAGGTGTGTTTTTATGCTGTGTTGAGATCTTGGCGGTTAATGGGAGTCTTTGATTCTTAAGTAAGAGTTATTCCTCAGAGTGCACAGTATGCGCCTTACAGGCAAGGGACCATACCTTTCAGTTCATCAGTTTCCCCAGCGCTGTACTGGAAGGATTGGACTGAAACTTTAAACATTTCTAGCAATACCTAGAATATGTATAATTTATAAGCCACACATGGTTTGCTGTCAAATAGGCGATTGATCTGCCTCGGATCTCGTTAATTATCCTCCACATACATTATACGTTAACAGATCTTCAGTATACTGTGTATCAATATTAATAAGATTATAAAACACTATTGATAATTAGGAACAGAAAGAGACTGGGCCTTTGATTCAGTCTGTTACTAACACCCCTGTATCTCCAGATTAAAAAGAGACCACTTTCCATTAAATAATATCAGATCAGTACATCCATCTTCTAAAATGCTTTATTAAGGGAAAGTGGAGATTTGCATCCCTTGGTAAGAGGCTATTTGAAATTGATTACAGAAGCAACACTTCCATAAGGGGGAGAAATGTGGGGCTCCAGTCTAAGGGCAGACTAATGGGCTAGGAGGGATTGAAGGTGGAGCTTTCCATACTTTGATTGGCCCAGTTTCGAGTTTTCTTTGTCTAAGGTGATTTGACAAATCAGCTTGGCTTATTTTGCAGAAAATTAAAGGGCTGGCATTTTATTTTGATTTCTTCAATTGGATAAAAGAAAGGGCCATCAAAATGGGATTGAAATCTACCTTGAAACTCATCAGCCCTTCTCTCCAGGTTTTTCAGGAAGGCCCTAGTCTTTTATGTTTTCATGAGGTTCACAAACTCATTAACATCAAACAGACAGAGCTGCCACTAACTAGGAAGGCACAACCAATTTTGCATATAAATAGAAATCACTGACCTTCCAGTGCTCGGGGTATGGCTCCAATGGGGTCTCTCACCTGGAGGAGAGGAAGGGGGAGGGGGAAGATGAGGAAGAGGAAGAAGAGGTGGAAGAGGAGGACAAAAAAGAATTCGAGGACAATAATAACATAGCGATAATGAGTAGAGGAAAAGAAGACAACATATAGGAGAAGACAGGAAATTCTAAGGAATGCCATAGAAATTCATAGACTATTAGAACTGAATGGGATTTTAGAGATTGTGTAGTATAGTCTAGGTCAACAAATTCCTCCCCATGGGGGCCAAATTCCTGTAAGCTAAGAATGGCCTTTGCATTTTTAAGGTTTTGTTGTATTTAAAAATGTAAAGACCATTCTTAGTTCACTGGCTGGTTTATTTTGGCCCTCAGGTTGTAGTTTGCTAATCCCTGGTCTAGTTCAATCCCCTTTCTTTATGGATAAGGAAACAGAGCTCTGGAGAGGCTACTCGATTTGGTCCAGACCACCCAGGGAGTTAATCACAAGACCAAGATTAGAATCTGGGTCCTTTAAATTCTAGTCCTGCGATGTTTCCACCACACTGGTCTGTCTCCTGCTTCCTCAGAATGATTTTTTGAGAGGGAAGCAGCAGTATTCTTTGGTCCTTTCAGCTTATTCACACTTTAGCCCAGTTATGAATCGTTGAGTTTCACCCATTTGTGGCACACTTGAGAACATTGTACTGTAAGTCCTCCATTAGCCAGAATCAGATTCGAGGAAACCTTAGTTAACTGGAACGTTTCGCTTCTATCAGAAGAGAGTAGTGATGAGTTCACATGAGGGAGTTGGTGAAGAGAAAACAAAACAAAACTCACAACTCAACTGCCAGGCTGCGTCCTGACCAGGACCCAGTCTATAATCAGCTCAGTCTCCTGCACTTTCCACAACTACATCTACAAGACAGGACAATGGGACAATGAGAACCGCCATTCAGAATGGTGACTCTCAATTATTTGGGAAAGATTAATGCCAGAGTTCACATGACTGACTTGACTAAACCTGGAAGGGGGATTCTGGCAAAGACTTCAACAACATGGTCTCACACAAAAAGTGGTTTATGGTCAGCCTAGAAAATTCAATTGACTGGGAAACAGTTAATCTGAAAGTCTCACTCCCTCTAGCATTGCACATAACTAAAGATTCAATGCAGAGCCGCAAAGAGCAAAGTCCTTTAAAGACAACCAGGTCTTGTTACAAAGCAGCAGTTTATTCACTCTTCTAAACATATCAGTGTTACATAGTGAGCAAAAAGGCATTGCACTGGTCTGTCTCTGCCACGTACTTGCTATGTGAAATTGGTCATTTCTTTGTGCCTCAGTTCTCCTATCTATAAAATGAGTGTGTTGGATTCAATGGCCTCAAAGGTCCCTTAGAGCTCTAAATCTATGATTCTTACAATGCTAACATCCTATAATTCCATGATTATAAGGTTCCTTCCTGATCGGGGATTCTAGGATTCCATAATTTCATGATCTAAGCCGGGCAGAGTTACTACTGCTATTCCTAACCTTGCTTCAAAAAGGCCTATTATGTTTGGAGTCAAGGTCCTGTCTAGGGTTATGTGGCAGGGAAATCATATTGTATCTCTTCCCCTTCTCTCTAAATGTTTTCAGGTGGAAACAGTTTAAATATTAAGGGCAGCCTTAACGAGACAAAGGGGAGGAGATGAAGCTGTCCATCATAGTTTCAGGGACCTATAGTGACCACAGCCAGAGAGTTCTGTTCCCTGAGGACCATCAGAATCCTAGGAGATCGGTAGCTAAGATGGGCATGAGTTTAAGACTGAAGTCTTAAACTAAAAAGTTACAGTTCTCTACCTTTCTCTTTGACTCTTTTCTTTTCCCAAATCCATACCTCTGGACATATTCTTCCATCTTGGCCACAAGTCTCCTGGAATTCTCACAGTCTTGAGGGAACATAGCCCTCTAGCTATGGTCATGACAGACCCTTGAAGCTGTGCTGGACAGCTCCATTAAGGGCCCTGACAGAGCTCTGAACTAGGGGTGGGGAACCTGAGGCCTGGAGGTCATCTGAGGCCTCAGGTTCCCCACCCCTGCTCTAAACTATGTTAAAGTTGTAAAACTAAAGTTTTAAACTAAAAAGTTAAAAGTAGTCATGAAGCTAATATATAAGTATGTTTGACGTGATTGCACATGTATAACCTATATCAGATTGCTTGCTGTCTTGGAGAGGGAGGGAAGGAGAAAATTTTGGAACTCAAAATCTTGTAAAAGATGAATGCTGAAAACTAAAAATAAATAAATGTAGTTTGGATTGGAAAAAAAAAAAGTGGTCATGAAGTAGGGGATGGAACTCAGGAACTACAATATAAGGCAGTAGTGATAAATACCCACTAACTGGTACAAAGCATCAATGTTTATTGAGTTCAAAGGAAAGTGTACTGTTTTCCAAGAACAAGTATGTGGAGTTCAATGAGAGGATGTGAGACATTTGAGTGGGCAGGAAAGTGAAAGGAGTTCAAAGAAGCAAAAGGTCATTGTGCCCTAGGCTGGGATTGGGAAAAAAGGTAGGGACTTGAAGAATGGGTAGGATTTGGATAGATGTAGGAAGAGTACAGAAGGGAAATAGGGAAATAAGGTTTGAAAGCATAAAGAAAAGCTAAAGGTTGTTTTGGGCATAGGTAAAGAATGAAAAGAAGGAGTGGGGATAGGAAGAGATACCTCAAAGGATCCTGACTCCAGATGTTGGCTAATCAGTAGGTATAAAGACTTCAAGGCTTTCAGGTACAATTTCAGAAGTACTTCATCTCAGTGGCACAGTGGATAAAGTACTGGACACTTACTGGCTGTGTGGCCCTGGGCAAATCAATTAACCTCTCAGCCTCAGTTTTCTTTTCTATAAAATGGGAGTTCTAATAGTAGCACCTACCTTATAGCAATTGTTGTGAGGATGAAATGAAAGAATATTTGTAAAGCATGTTGTAAACTTTAAAGTATTGTGTAAATGTCAGCTATTGTTATGATTATAAGGGGAAAAGTAAATTAAAAATGATTTCTGGTATATACCTTGACCAAAGGGAACCTCTCCCCTCACCACTTCCAATCCTTATCAGGCGTTTCCCCAGTGAATGTAAATGAACAAGGGACATTTATTGGGTAAATTCTTTATGGTATTAACTTGTAAGGACTTGCAAACAAAGGAATTAATGGAAATAATTGTAGTAGGCACAGAAATAACTCGGAGTAGTATAATAATTCACCATTCTCCTCGCCTTCATCATCATCAATAGAAAACATTCTGTCCATTCAATAGCTCTTTCATGAAGATAAAGCCTATTTTGAATACTACTACAACAACCAGAAAAGAAATAACTACAGAGACCCCTGCTCTAAGCAAACCCAATAAATGGAAATGCAGTTTAGCACAAAAAGTAAATTGTTGGGTAGGGAAAATCTTCCCTGGTACAAAAAGATTATTTGTTTTATAGAAGGATTCACCTTAGAATTCTATTAAAAATGGAGTTGTCTTTCCATATCTTCCTTCCCTTTCATGGCTAAACTCCTTGAGAAGGCCATCTACAATTAAAAGTGCTTTTTCCAAAGTTACCAGTGAGCTCTTAATAGCCAAATCTAATAGCCATTTCTCTTTTCTCATCCTTCTTAACCTCTCTGTTGCCTTTGACACTGTCAGTTGCTTTTTTCTCCTGATACTCTCTTCCCTCTAGGTTTTCATGATGCTACTCTCTCCTGGTTCTCTTACCTGTCTGACTGCTCCTTCTTAGGAGCATTTGACTATGTCATTTCCATCTTCAATAATCTTCAGTGCCTTCCTATCACCACCAGAATCATATATAAGATCCTCTGTCATTCAAAGCCCTTTCTAGCCCAGCCTCTTTCCTACCTTTCCAGTCTAATCACACCTTACTCACTTCCACATTCTCTGTAATCCATTAATGCTGGCCTCTTTGCTGTTCCTACCACAAGACGCTCCATCTCCAGACTTTTGGCATTTTCACTGGCTGTCCCTCATGTTTAGAATGCTCTCTTTCCCCATCCCCATCTACTGGTTTCCATGGCTTCCTTCAAGTTCCAGCTAAAATCCCACTTAAATGGAAGCTAATAGCAGAGGGAAGGCACTAGCAGTTTGGCAGCCAAGAAAGTCTTCCAGAAGAAGGTAACATTTAAGCTGAGGGTTATAGGGATCTAAGGAAGCCAAGAGGCAGATGTTAAGAATAACATTCCAGATATGGGAGACAGCCAGTGTAGAGGCACAGATTTGGGAGACAGTGTCACATGGGAGGAAAAGTAAGGAGGCTAATGTAATTGGACTGTAGGGTGTGTGGAAGGGAGTAAAGTACAAAATAATTGGAAAGGTACAAGGTGGACAGGTTCCAAAGGGCTTTAAGCACCAAGCAGAGGATTTAATATTTGTTCGTGGAGATGGTAGGAAGCCACTATAGTTTATTAAGCAGAGGGAGTGACATGGTTAGAGCTGTACTTTTTGGAAAATCACTTTGGCAGCCAAGCAGAGGCTGGGTTGGAATGGGGAGAAATTTATAGCAGAAAGTCCAAGACAGGCATGAAGTGGTGAGGGCCTATAGTAGAGTTATTGTTATGTGAATGGAGGTGAGACGACATATATCAGAGGTGTGGAATAGAAACAAAACAGCAACAGGTTAGATATGTGGCAAGAAAGTGAGTGAAGAGTCAAGGATGACATTGAATTTTTGAACCTGGGTAACTTGAGCGGGGGGGGTAGTAGCCTCACAGTAATTACTGTCTGAAAAAGGGAAAGGTTTGGGAAAAGATGATGAATGCTGTTTTGGACAGTTTTGATCTTGAAATGCTTATGGAACATGCAACTTCAGATTTCCAAAAGGCTGCTGGTGATGTGAGACTAGAGCCCAGAAAAGAGAATAAGGCTGGATATATAGATCTAGGAATCAGCTACCTAGAGATGATAACTGAATCCATGACAGCTGATGAAATCATCAAATGTGAGAGAGGAAGAAAAGAAGACCTAGGCCAGAAGTGGGTATGGCCTGCATGAATATCCACCAGTGGAGGCTAAGACATTGGAGTGACCTTGGGTCAGGCATCAGGAGAGTTTGCTTGGGGCTTGGGGGGAAGCTCTACACAACATTCTCAGGATTCTCCAGAATTACACTTCTCTTCTGCCCTCCACCTCCCCCTAAGGAACACAGAGGGTGGTGGCCCTATGAATAATCGATCTGTCAATGAGGCTCAACTAGACAGCTGGCCCTTCACATTTGGTATGAGGCACCTGTGAGCACAAGAAAAGAAGTCTGGGTGCTTTCACATTCAGCCAGCAACTGAAAGGAATTAGAAATACCATTTGCGTACAGCAGACCTGTGTGGTCCCCCCCTCAGAGACGCCAGCCTAAAGGCTTTGGCAGTTGCTAATTCCTCTGGTCCGGCTCCATTGGACTTTTCTGGGAGAACACCAGTACAGCAGGGGGCTCCCATACTTTGCAGTTCTGAGAGCCATGTTGATCACTTCTCAAGGGCCCCTAGGGCAATAGGTAGTTTGCATATGGAATCTTTAACTACAGGTGCTATAATGGAACAATTAGTCTTTATACATGTTGTCTTTGCATTAGAATGTAAAAATCTTGAGGGTAGGGACTTTTTCTTTATATCCCCACTGTGCTTAACATAGTGCCCAGGTACACTGTATTGCTTAATAAATGATTGTTGATCAATTTATTGATTGATTCTGGCATTGAAAATTGCATCTGGAAAGCTGTGTGTGGGTCTCTATCACACCATATTACATAAACTGTTTAGTCTACTTAGCTCCCTCTCTTCTGTGATGGAGCTCTGTATATGGTTGTTGTTCAGTCTTGTCAGATTCTTTGTGAACCCACTTGGGGTTTTCTTAGCAAAGATACTGGAGTAGTTTGTCATTTCCTTCTCCAGCTCATTTTTACAGATAAGGAAACTGAGGCAAACAAGGTTAAGTGACTTGCTCAGGGTCACGCAGCTAGTAAATGTCTAAGGCCAAATTTGAACTCAGGAAAAGGAGTCTTCCTGCAAGGCCCGGCACTTTAACCACCATGCCACCTAGCTGTATGCAGTATCAATTGGCTCTTTGATCAATTGGCTATTCCTTCTCCATAGGAATAGAGAAATTTACACATGTTCTATAGAGATACTCATGGGCGGACAAACACAGTTGAATCAGAAAAGGGCAAGGCGAGCCCTAATCCCTTACCATATCAGAACAGCAATCAGGGAAGAAGGATCATAGGATCAGAGATTTAGAACTGGATGAAACCTGAGGAACCATCAGCTCTAACCCCCTTATTTTGCAGGTAAAGAAACTGATGCACAGGGAGGTTGTGCGACTTGTGAGAGACACACAACTAGTACGTCTTTAAAACAGCATTCAAATCCAGGTCCTCCTGATCCTGAGTTCAGTGCCCTACCTACTGCTGTCATGAAAAGCTCTACATTTTAGGAAGACAGAATGAGCTAGACAAATGACCAGCTTTCTGGTACTCCTCATCCTTGCCCTTTTCCTCCTACTGCAGCGCTAGCTTCCTGGCCTGACTCTGGGTGAATAATTCTCATGCTTAAGTCAGCCCCTTGGCTTACCAGCCTCTGCAGCCTTTCTGGTATCATACAGGCTGTATTTAGTTTTTGCTTACCCTATATTTGGACCTAGGTTGAATTAGTCCTGCTTCCACTTGAGTGTTTTCTTAATTATCTCTATGTGTTGTCCTTGCCTCAGGTGAGATATGATACTTAAGGAGTTTCTCAGTACATCTTGGAGTTTTTAGAGAAACCGTGATGCAATACTATATTTTAGAATTAACTCTAATTATGCTCTATCCTTTAAAGAGGTCCTATCAGTGCTAATTGGTTTGCACACACACACACACACACACACACACATACACTCCTTGCATTTTACCATTGTCTCTGTGAAAAATTAGGTATGTACTGCACATCCCTCACCTCCCCACCACCGAGTTCTTTAGCTCAGAATACTTGTCCTTGGGAAATTCAGTCCCTTCCTTTGAACCTAAGAAGTGAAAGTATGAGGAAAGACATAGATATAGATAGATATGATATGGCTATATAAATACATGACATAGAGATATTTATATATGTATACATACATATGAATGCATATATATTTAATTAAAACCTATGATTTATCAAAGTAAAGAACTCTCAGTGAGAAAACCCCCTCTACCAATGCAAATTGGTGATCATCCTGCAAGTAACAGGTTTTTTGTTTTTTATTTTTGCGGGGGGGGGGGGAGGGTCTCCAAGACAGTAAATAACTTGCACAAGATCACACTGTGGCAAACGCTTTTTTAGGACAAGCACTGTTTTTTGCTTTTCTTTGGATTCTCAACACTTAGGGATTTTGACATTAGTCATTTTGCTACATTATACCCTACCCCACTCTCCATTGTCAGTTAGGCAAAATAGAACATCAAAGCAATCTTGTTTGACAGTATATGCAACATTCTGTAACTATAATTGCTACCTCTTTGGTAGTAGGAGTGGAGGTGTTTTATTATCTATTCTTCAAAACCAGAATTGTTCATTGAAAATAAGCTGTGAGTTCTGGGGGACCTAATCAACAAGATAGAGGACTAGATATTTTCTCTAATCTTCATGATTTCTCAAACCTCTCTGAAATAGGAATTATGTCCAAGAGGCAAACCATTTTCAGCTGTCTTTATGGTCTGGACATCAAGAACCATAATGTGGTAAGAAAGCTGATGAACAATGGAGGAGACTAATCCATGACTCCTAAAACACTCAATTAATACCCCCTCCCCCATAACACACCACATTGTGGAAAGGTTGTACATGCCAAATCACAGCTTTCTAACGGAAGTCAACTCTACTCCCCCTGCTCCAAGTGTAAAGGAAAACCAAAAGGCAGAAGCATATTCAGACTGGAAGAATGACCTACACAACAATCTGTGCTACAATGGTACTCAGCTAGAGAACTGAGGAGGATATTGATCTAGAAGACAGCATGCTTAGAGACAACTTAAAGATTATGTCTTCTAAAAGAACGAGGCAAGTGCAAATACCTAAACACCACAATGTAAGAAATAATACTAAAAACAAAACAAAACAAAACAAAAAAATTTTACTCCTAAACAAGAAAACAGTGTTCTAATAAAAAAAAATCCACAGATCAGAAAAAAACCCTGTGCTGTAAGTTGAATTCTAATGACAAATAGCGAATTTTGCAAGTACCAGTAGAAAGAGACTTTTAAGTACAAAGGAAAGAGAATTTGTGCTCAAACTGTGTTTTCTAGAACAAAATTTACTATGTATCAGGTGAATCCAATTTGATCAATGATGTCTTGGGTGAATTTCTGTAGTCCACTTGACAAGATTTTATTTAAATTTTTAAAATTGATATTTATCAGTGATATTAGTCTATAGTTCTCTTTTTGTGCTTTATCCTTTGCTTAAGTATTAGGACTATATATGTCATGTAAAAGAAATCTGGTAGGGTGTTTTCTTTCTCAGTTTTGGAGAATAATTTATGTAGGATTGGTACTAAATGTTCTTTTAAAAGTTTGAAAGAATTCTCCCATAAATCCATTAGGATCAGGAGGTGGTTGATGTTGTTTTGGTAATTCCTTTACAATTAGATCTATTCTCCCCCCAACCCCTCTCCCCAGATTGGATTATTAAAAATCTCTATTTCATCTTTAGTAAGTTTAGGTATTTTATGTTTTTAAAGGCATTCTTTTATTTCCTTTGGTTCTTAATTTTGTTAGCACATAACTGCATAACAGGTTCTGATAGTTCTTTCTATTTCTTAAGGGATTTTTGCGATTCCATCTTGTTCATTTGCTGTTATACTATTTGATTTTCTAACCTCTTCTTCTTAATCACATTTACCAAAACTTTATCAATTTTATTATTCTTTAAATATAATCAGATTTTAGTTTTATGTGTTATTTCTATAGTTTTTGTCTCAAATGTGTTATTCCAGGATTTCAGAGAAAGGCTAGGGGTATATTTGTCCGCTGATTTTTTGGTATCTCCTTTTTTGTGGTTATATTAGAGTTGTTTACTTGTTAGCATCCTTATTTTTGAAAATTCTATTTCTCTAATAAATATTGATGCAAAAATTTTAAATAAAATGCTAGCAAGAAGATTATAGCAATAGATCACAAAATCATAGCTATGAGCAGGTGGGATTTACACAAGAAATGCAGGACTTATTCAATATTAGGAAAACTATCAGCATAATTCACCATATCAATAACAAATACAACACAAATCATATAATTATCTCAATAGATGCAGAAAAATGTTTTGATAAAATAAAAATACATTCTTATTAAAACTCAAGTAAGCATAGGAATAAATGGAACTTTGCCTAAAATAGTAAGTAGTATGTATCTAAAACCAAAGCAACCATTATCTGTAATGTGAATAAGTTAGAAGAATTCCCAATAAGATCAGGGGTGAAGCAAGGATGCCCATTATCACCACTATTATTCAATATTATACTAGATATGCTAGCTATAGCAATAAGAGAAGAAAAAGAAATTGAAAGTATTAGAATTGTCAGTGAGGAAATAAAACTATTACTTTTGCAGATGATTTAATGGCATACTTAGAGAACCAACTAAAAAGTAGTTGAAATAACTAACAACTTTAGCAAAGTTTCAGGATATAAAATAAACCCACATAAATCATCAGCATTTCTATATATTACCAACAAAATTCAACAGGAAGAGATAGAGAAATTACATTTAAACATATATAAATATAGTTATGTACAAATATATTTATAGTATATATAATACATACTATATATATATATAAATATGTAAAATTATATGTTAAAAAACATAAAATATTTGGGAATTTACCTGCCATGACAAACCCAGGAACTATCTGAACACTATTATAAAAAACTTTTCACACAAATAAAGTCAGATCTGAACAACTGGAGAAATATTAATTGCTCATGGGTAGGCCAAGCCAATATAATAAAAATGACAATTCTACCTAAATCAATTTGCTTATTCAGTGTTGTACCAATAATTATTTTATAGAGCTAGAAAAAATAACAAAATTCATCTGGAAGAACAAAAGGTCAAGAATATCAAGGGAATCAGTGAAAAAGATGTGAAGGAAAGTGGACTAACAGTACCAGATCCAAACTGTATTACAAAGTTGTAATCATCAAAACAATCAGGTACTGGCTAAGAAATAGAGTGGTGGATCATTGGAATAGATTAGGTAAGTAGTAAATGACTATTATAATGCAGCATTGAACACAAAGATCCATGCTTTTGGGAAAAGAATTCATTATTTGACAAAAATTTCTGGAAAAACTAGATAGCAGTTAGGCAAAAATTTGGTATAGACCAATATCTCACATCATATACCACAATAAGGCAGTTTGTTCTAATGGCTATGAAGGTAGCTGAAGCACACATTGTAGAGCTCTTAGAGATTGATTAGACATTGAAGATGTCAAGGTCATCAACTACATACTGGGCCATCTGCAATTGTCTTGACTTTTGTCTTGCCACTGCGCTTTAGTAACTCTGGAAGAGAGTTAGACTGATAACTTTATGCAACTCTGCTTCACTTTAACACAATTCCAGTGCAAGTCAAGATATGACCCTGTGATGTCATTGGTTCCCTTTGAAAACAAAGGACCAACAACAAGCAAGATAAGGTCAAAATGGGTTCACGATTTAGAAATAAAGGGTTTTATCATAATCAAATTAGGGAACATGAAATATTTTACTGTCAGATCTACAAATAAGGGAAGAATTTATGTCCAAATAAGAGATAAAGAGGATTTCAGGATATAAAATGAATAATTTTGCTTACATTAAATTTAAAAGTTTTTGCACAAACAACTCCAATGCTATTAAGATTAGAAAGAAAGTAGGAAATTGGGAGGGAGATTTACAGCCAGTTTCTTTGATAAACACCTCATTTCCCAAGCACATAGAGAAATTAATTCCCCAATTGATAGTCAAAGGATATGCACAGGTAATTTTCAGAAAAAAAATCAGTTATCTATAATAACATGAAAAAATTCTCTAAATCACTATTGATTAGAGAAATACAAATTAAAACATCTCTGAGGTGCCACTTTACACCTATCATATTGGCTAATGTGACAGAAAAAGAAAATGATAAATGTTGGAGAGATGTGGAAAAATTGGGACACAAATGTATTGTTAATGGAGTTGTGAATTGATCCAGTCATTTTGGAGAATAATTTGGAACTATGCGCAAAGGACTATAAAACCGTGTATACTCTTTGATCCAGCAATACCTCTACTAGGTATATATCCTAAAGATATCAAAGAAAAAGGAAAAGGTCCCATAGGTACATATATAGCAGCTGTTTTTGTGATGGCAAGAAAATTGGAAATTGAAGGGATGCTCATCAATTAGTAAATGGCTGAAAAAGTTGTGGCATATGATTGTGATGGAATACTGTTGTGTATAAGAAATGACGAGCAGAATCTTTTCAGAAAAGCCTGGGAATAACTTATATGAACTGCTGCAAAGTGAAGTGAACAGAGCCAGGATACCATTGTACACAGTAACAGCAATATTATATGATGATCAACTAATGACTTAGATATTCTCAACAATACAAAGATCCAAGATAATTCCAAATGACATGATAAAAAATGCTATCCACCTCCAGAGAAAGAACTGATTAAGTCCAAATGCAGATCGAAACAAACTTTTTAAAACTTTTATTTTTTTGTTCTGTGTTTTCTTTTACAACATAGTTAATATGGAAATATGTTTTGCCTGATTGCACATGTGCAATTTATATCAAAGTGCTTGCCTTCTCAAGGAGGAGAAATGGGAAGGAAGGGAGAAGGAATTTGGCACTCAAAAATTATTTTTAAAAATGAGTGTTAAAATGTTTTTACATGTAATTGAGAAAAATAAAATAAAAACATTCTTTAAACATTTTTATTTAACTCATTAATCTTTTCTTTTTCTATTTTGTTAAGGTATGTTTATAGGGTTATGCTTCCCCCCACACCCCGCTAGGACTGCTTCAGTTGCATACATCCTAGAAATTTTGGTATGTTGTTTCATCATTATTATTTTCTTTCATATAGCTGTTAATTATTTTTGTGATTTATTCTTTTACTCACTCGTTATTTAGGATTTCATTTTTAACTTTCCATTTTGGTCTCTGTCTTTTGTGTGTGCTCCCCAAACTATTTTTATTGCATAATCATTTGTAAAGGATATGTTTACTATTTCTGCTTTTTAAAAAACATTTGTTTGTAATATCTTTGTGCCCTACTATATAGTCATTTTCTGTAAAAGTTCTATGTGGTTCTGAGAAATATGCATATTATTTAGCAGTACTATATAGAAGGTGTCATATCTCTTACAAATTTTTATTCAATTTTTATTTTCAGCTTCAAATTCTCTCCCCTCCCTTCATTTCCCTCTCTATTCGTTGAAAAGGCAAGACTTACAATACTCATTATGCATTTGAAATTGTGCAAAACATACTTCTTTATTAGTCATATCCCCCTCTCCCTTATCCCCTCAAAAAAAAAAAGAAAAAGAAAGAGTTGAAAATGTGCTTCAATCCACACTCTGAGTTGATAAGTGGATAGCTTTTTTTCATTGTGAAACCTTTGGAATTGTGATGGATCATTGCATAGATCAGAATTAGAAGTTTTTCATGGTTGATTATATTTACAATGTTGCTGTTACTGTGTAAATTGCTTTGGTTCTGCCCACTTCATGTTGCATCATCATCCATTCATAGAGATCTTCCCAGGTTTTTCTGAAACCATCCCCTTCATAATTTCTTACAGCAAAATAGTATTCCATCACATTCATATACCATAACTTCTTCAGCTATTCTCCAATTTATGGGTATTTCCTGAGTTTCCAATTTGCTACCACAAAAAGAGCTGCCATATACATATATATATACACACACATATATATTTATATATAGGGTTGCCCCCCTTTTTCTTTAAAATCTTTGAAGTATAATAGAGTACAGTATATAGTAATAGTATAGTATGTAGTAGCATATCACTGTAATGGTTTTGCTGGGTCAAGAAGTATGCAGTTTTATAACTTTTTGGGGATAGTTCCAAATTGCTCACTAGAATGGTTGAACTAGTTCATAGCTCCACCAACAGTGCATTGGTGTCACAATTTTTCTACATCCCTTTCAGCATTTGTCATTTTCCTTTTTTGTCATCTTAGCCAATCTGATGGATGTGAAGCAGTACCTCAGTTATTTTAATGTGTATTTCTCTAATTATTAGCAATTCAGAACATTTTTATATAACTATTAATGGCTTTTATTTCTTCCTCTGAAAACTGCCTGTTTATATCCTTTGATCATTTATCAATTAGGGAATGACTTTTAGTCATATAAATTTGGCTTTAGTTCCCTATATATTTAAGAAATTAGACCTTTCTAAGAAAAACTTGCTACAAATCTCCCCTCCCAGTTTTCTGCTTTTCTTTTAGTTTTATCTAGATTAGTTTTGTTTGTGCAAAAACTTTCAAATTTTATGTAATCAAGATTATCCATTTTACCTCCTGTGAACCTCTCTATTTCTTCTTTGGTCATGAACTTTTCCTTTATCCATAAGTATGACAGATAATTTCTTCCATGCTTCCCTAATTTCCTTATGATATTACTCTTTATGTCTAAATCATGAACCCATTTTGAGCTTATCTTGCTATATGATGTGAGATGTTGGCCTATGCCTTGTTTCTGTTAGACTACTTTCCAGTTTTCCTAGTTTTTGTCAAATAATGAATTCTTGCCTTCAAAATTGAAATCTTTGGGTTTATCAAACACTAGTCTACTATGGCCATTTGCTTCTGTGTGTCATGTATCTAATCTGTTCTATTGATCAATCACTCCATTTCTTATCTAGTGCCAAAGTTTTTGGATGATGACAGCTTTGTAGTATAGTTTGGAATCTGGTATTGGTAGGCTCCCTTCCTTCACATTTTAAAAATTTATTCTCTTGATATTTCTGACCTTTTGTTCCTCCATATGAATTTTGTTAGAATATTTCTAGCTCTATAAAGTAATTCTGTAATAGTTTGGTAAGGTATTGATAAGTAAATTAATTTAGGTAGTTTTGCCATTTTTATTACATTAGTTTGGCCAACCTAAGAGAAATTAATGTTTTTCAGTTATTTAGATTTGTTTTTATTTATGAAGAGAGTTTTGTAACTGTGTGCATATGGTTTCTATATGTGGCTTGGTAGATAGATTCCAAGTTTTTTATACTGTCTAACATTATTAAATAGAATGTCTCTTTCTATCTCTTCCTGATAGATTTTGTTGGCAATATACAGAAATGCTGATGATTTATGTGGACTTATATACAATGAATTTTCTGAATTTGTTAATTGTTTTGACTAGTTTTTTAATTGACTCTCTAGGATTCTCTAAGTATACCATCATATCATCTGCAAAGAGTAATAATTTATTCCTTCAATTTCTCTTTCTTGTTTTATTGCTATAGCTAGCATTTCTAGTATAATACTGCATAATAATGGTCATAATGGATATTCTTGCTTCACCTTTGAAGCAAGTTTGTTATCCTTTGCACTCACTGGAAAAACTAGTTTACCCCCATTATAGATAATGCTTGCTCTTGGTTTTAGATAGATACTATTTGTCATTTTAAGAAAGAAAAAAGCTATTTTTAAAGAAAGAACGAAAAGCTGCCTTTATTTCTATATTTTCTAGTGTTTTTTCTTAGTTCAATAAGTTTATTTTTGAAAATGTATACAAAAATGTTGAACCATTTCATGCATCTTCAGCAGCTGGAGCATCTCCGCCCTTGGTGTTCCTGGTATAGATCACTTGTGCTCTGTGTTTGAAAACTAGCTTAATCAGACCTTTACTAAGCAGTTCCTGGAGGGCTGCTCGGGCTAGAGAACCTTGGATCTTCAGTCTCTCTGAGACTACTGCAGGGGTGATAAGTTTATAGTTGGGGACCTCCTTGCAGAGTTTGTCATATGTTGCATTGTCAAACAGAACCAGATTGTTGAGCTTGTCTTGAACTTTTCCCTTGGACCACTTCTTTTTTAGTATTGCCCCTAGACTTGTTCATGGGATCTTTGTCCTTCTTGGTCGACTTGCCGGCATCTTTCTTCTTCTTATCGTTCTTGGGCAGCATGGTGAGGCTTCAGGAACTCCTGCTGCTGACACCTCCAAGCTAAGATATCAGACACCAAGCCAAGATATCAGACCTCTAGTGTTTTCAATAGGACTAAGTGTTCTCTTTTGTCAAAAGCTTTTTCTACATCTATTGAAATAATCATATAATTTTTGTTGTTTTTGTTACCAATATGGTCAATTAGGCTTATAGTTTTCTTAATATTGAATTAGCCTTGCATTCTTGGTATAAATCTAGCCTGGTATGATCTTTGTGATATATTGATTTTATCTCCTTGCTAGTATTTTTTTTTAATTTTACATCAATATTCATTAGGGAAATTGGTTTGAAGTTTTCTTTTTCTGTTTTTGCTCTCTGTGGTTTAAGTATCAAACAATATCTGTGTCAAAGAACTTGGTAGGACTCCTTTTACTTGTTTTTTTGAATAGTTTATATAGAAGTATTGGAATTAATTGTTTTTTAAATGTTTGGTATGATTCTCTTGGAAATACATCTGATCCTGAAATTTTGGGGAGCTCATTTATGGCTTGTTCAATTTCTTTTTCTAAGATAGGGTTATTTAAGTATTCTATGTTCTTTTTTGTTAATCTGCACGATTTATATTTTTGTGAATATTGATCAATTTAATTTAGATTGTAAGTTTTATTGGTATTTAGTTGGGCAAAATAGTTCCTAATAATAGCTTTTATTTCACCATCCCTGACTGTGTATTCATCTTTTTCAAATTTGATACTAGTAATTTGATTTTCTTTCTTTTTTAAAGTTGCTTTTGTCATTTTTCCATAAAATCAGTTCTTAGTTTTATTTGTTCAATGAATATTTTACTTTCAATTTTATTAATTTCTCTTTTGGTTTTTAGAATTTCTATTTTAGTTTTTAATTGGAGGTTTTGAAATTTGTTTTTTTTTCTAGTTTTTTTAAGTTGTATGCCCAATTCATTGATCCCTTTTATTAATGCAAGCATCTAGAGATATAAATTTTCTCATTTGGAGATATAAAATTTCCCCCTGCTTTGGCTGCATCCCACAAATTTTTGTATGTTGACTTATTGTGGTCATTATGTTTAATGAAATCAGTGATTTTTTCTATAATTTGTTCTTTGACCCATTCATTCTTTATGATTAGGTTCTTTAGTTTCAAATAATTTTTAATCTATGCTTCAAAGGCCCTTAATTGTATGTAACTTTCATTACAGTATGGTCAGAAAAATGATTCTCCTGCAGTTTTTGTGAGGTTTTTATGCCTTAATACAGTGTCAATTTTTGTGAAGGTATCATAAATAGGTATAGCCCTTTCTATTACCATTCAACATCCTCCAGATGTCTGTCATATTTAACTTTTCTAAAATTCTATTCATCTCCTTACTTTCTCTTTTGTTTATTTTTGGTTAGATTTATCTAGGTCTGAGAGGGATAAAATGAAGCCCCCCTAGTAATATAGTTTTAATGTCTATTTCCTCCTGTAACTCATTTAACTTTTTCTTTAAAAATTTGGATGCTATGCTATCAATATTGATATTAATTCATTAATTCTATTTTATCTTTTAGCAGTATGTAGTTTCCTTGATCATCTCTCTTAATTAGTTCTATTTTTCTTTTTGCTTTGTCCAAAATCATGATTGTTACTGTTGCTTTATTTTATTTCTGGTGTATAATAGATCTTTCTCCAACCTCTTATTTTAACTGTGCATGTCTTTTTGTTTTAGGTGTGTTTCTTGTGAACAACGTATTGTTGGATTCTTGTTTCTAATCCGTTCTGCTAACCTCTTCTGTTTTATGAGTGAGTTCATGCCATTCATATTCACAATTATGTTTGCAAACTGTGTATTGCCCTTCATCCTATTCTCCTGTATTTATTCTTCTCTTCCTTTTTACTCTATCCTCCTGAAGAATCTGTTTTGACATGTGATTTTTGGCTCTAATTTTTTTCCAGCAATTTGTTCAATTCTATATTTTTCCTTTTGCTTACCTTTTTATTAGACTGGTCAAAAACTCAGAAGGACATTGAAATTTCCTGCTACTATTATATTACCATCCTGTGTTCTTGTACTTTAATTATTTTTTATAATTATATATATGTAATATATATAATTATTTTATAATTATATTTTATTTATTTTTTTATTAATTTGGATGATAAGGCATTTGGAACATTTAAGTTTAATACCGATATTGGTTTGTTATCTATGGTTCTTTTCAGCATAATGTGGTTTCCTTGTTTGTCTCTTTTTATATTGTGAATGTTTTTGCTTTGTATAACAATAGCGAGATTACATCTTCTGCTTTTTTGTACTTTTCTGAGGCAATGCTTATAGATGTTTTGGAGTCCTCTTACATGTTTGTGTCTTGAACATTCCTGCCACCATAATAGTTCATTATGGTGGGGTTATTTTTTCCCCTGCTTGTTCTTTCAACCTACTTCTTAACTTTAGACTTGATGTCAGGATTGGGCATTGTATCACTTTCCTGTGGGTAATGAGTGTTGTGTTATTTCAGGCTCTCAGGGACAGGCTGGAGGTCTGCAAGTGCTCCCAAAATGATCCAATCCAGGGCAAAGCCAGACTGCTGTCCCCCTGCCCAAGCTCTGCGAGCTCCTGACCTGGGTTTGGGTCTAACAAGAATAGACTGCTATAGAACTTGGCCTCTGTCAGTGAGCTGGAAAGCTCTATTGGTTCAATGACAAAATTGTAGGTTCTCCTTTGGTTTGGGACTCCTGCCCTGATTATTTCTCTGCACGCTGGGCTAGATGCTGAAAATGAGTCTCTACTCTACACCTGGGATCTGAGCCATCTACAATCTGCTGCTAGTGATTTCAGAACTTCCTCCTTTTTCCAGAATCCCACATGGTGCTTCCCTACATAGAAAACCACTCTGTGCACAGGTCCTCTTCTCAGTCCACCCAGGATTGGTCACCTGGAACTGGGTAGTTGACAGCAAAGTTGCCATTTTGCACCCATCTCCATTGCAGTTTGGTTTTATGGGCCTGGTGGTGCTTGCCCTGTTGCATAGCTTCTCCCTTGTCCCTGAATCTATCTGACTTGGTGTGTTCTGGTACACCACCACTCCCAGTGTCCACACCTTTCTATCTATCTTCCTCTGTCAACTGTGCTTTTTTTCTGGATTTCTCCATCAAGATTCTGTTTGGTATATTTTCTACATTTGTTTGAAGGAGTTTGTGAAAGAGAGTTCTGCTGTACTGCTTCCTAACTCTCCACCATCTTGGTTCTGTCTCCCCAGACATCTTTCAAAAGAAGAAACGCAGATTACCAACAACCATGTGAAAGAATGCTCCGAATCATCATTAATAATAATAATGAAATGCAAATTAAAGAAATTCTGATGTTTTACCTCGAACTCTTGAGTATGACAAAAATGTGAAAGACAAAACTGGTAAATATTGGAGGGGCTGTGGTAAGATAGCCAGACTCATGTGCTATTGGTGGAACTATGAATTAGTCCAACCACTTCAGAAAACAACTTAGAATTATGTTTAAAGAGTCATTAAACTGCAGAAACCTAGCAATACCACTATTAGGTATATACTCCAATGAAATTAAAGATATGGAGAAAGGTCCCATATGCACAAAATATTTATATCAGCCCCATTTGTAGTAGCAAATAAATAAAAGACCTATTGAGTTGGCACCCAGAACAAATTTTATGTAATAGAATATCACTGAAATATAAGATATGAGAAGTATAAAGAATTCAATGAAATTTGGGAAGTCATATGAACTAATACAGAGTAAAGTAAATCAAACAAGGAGAACAATACATTATGATTAACATAATGTAAAGGAAAACAATAATGAAAGACTTCAGAACTCTGATCAATGCATTTACTAATTGTAACTTAAGATAGTGAAGCATGCTTTTTACCTTTCAGCAGAGAAGTGTTGGACAATTGATGTTGAATAAGGTATACATTTTCAGACATGGTCTGCATGTTGATTTGTTTGTTAGATTGTACTTATTGATTACAAGGGGGGCTCAATGACAGTAGCCCATTAGGAAGTGCCTCAAGAGAATCATTGGGAAGCAACAGTGATGTAAAACAGAAAATAACTTCAACAAAATATTTTGAAAGAAACAAATGGCAGCAAGGACAGTAACTTTGAACCACTAGCTATCAGAGTGAATAGGCAGAGAATATAAAAAGAGCTATTTGGGCTTTAGTTTCTTCATCTTATCCAGCTTCCTTATTTTGTAGAGAAACTGTGGTCTAAGTATTTTTGCTATTATTATATTTTATGTCTGATCACTAAACAAAATTCTAGTTTATTAAAATAGCATTGTTAGTTTGGGATAAAGAGAAAAGATATCAGGAAATATTCATGGTGAACTTCTTTGAGTTATCTACTCCCTTCTGCCTTTTAATAAAACAAAACAAAACAAAAATAAATGAACAAGTAAATAAATACATTGATGGTGGTTCACAGAATGGAACATCTTACTCTTGAGGTGTTCTGACTAGGAAAAAGTACAGAGGGATGATGACCTTCTTATTTCTCAAAGCTATGCCTTTCTTAATGAAGCCTAAGATTGTTTTAGTCTTTTTGGTGGCTGCATGACACTGCTGATTCATATTATGATTGCAGTCTATTAAAACCCTAGATCTTGTTCAGACAAACTTCTATGTAATCAATCTGTCTTTTACTTGTGAAGCTAATTTTTTGAACCCAAGCATTAAGACTTCACATTATTCCTATTGTATTTAATTCTATTAAATTCATCGCAATGCTTTAACCAGTTAAGAGTTTTTTGGATGCTGACTCTCTCATCCAGTATGGTAGCTATTCTACCAGTTTGTGTCATCAGCAAATGTTATAAACATGCCACCTCTTTATATAAGTTTGTGATAAAGAACATTTAACAACACAGGGATGAACCCAGACTCCTATAACACTATACCAGACTCTCCTGTCAATTTGATATTGAGACATTAATGATTCCTCTTTGATTCTAGGTATTCAACTAATTCCAAATTCATCTAATTGTATTATGGTTTAGCTCACAAGGGTGGAAGGGGTGGTCAGAGAAGACTAGTACCTTTGGTATGAGGGCTTGCTGAGCCCTCTTCAAGGCTGCTTAACCACCTTTGATGTCCATTTGGCACCCAACTCTCACCCGTGGCTTCAAGAAGCTGTAGCATGCACAGTGGTCACACCCTGGTAAACCATCTTGGTAGATGAACTAAACTAGATTGAGGGTAATCAACAGGCCTCAATACTGTTGACCCATTAGGGGAATGTCTACCGCAATCACGTGAAGACTTTCTCCAGCAGAATAGGTTGAGGAGAACAATTTGTTCCAATGGTCATGAAGGTGGCTGAAGCTGGTGCTATGGAGTGCTTAGAGCTTGGTCGGGCATTGAAGATAGCAAGTTCACCTACTGCATTCTGGGCCATTGCCAGTCATCTTGACTTTTGTCTTGCCACTGGACTTTGATGACTCTGGAAGAGGAAGTGAGGCTGATGACTGTGCAACTCTGCCTCACTTAAATCCAGTTCATGGGCAAGTCAAGACATCACCCTTCTGGTGTCACTGGTCCTCTTTGAAAACAAAGAATGAGCAACACCAAGTTTAGCTCACCTCTCCTTTTCAACAAGAATTGCAAAAGCAAAAATGGACTTGATTAAAAGAGATAAAAAGTGAAACTACCTCAAGTTGAGAGGTACCATAGATAATAAATTACTATCAATATTTAACTTACATGGACTGAATTGTATAGCATTCAGATACTTAAAGAAAAAATTAAAATGTTACGTGGAGAAGTTGACAGTAAAAGTAAAATGTAAAAGTAAAAGTAGAAGGCATCTTTAGAAAAACTGACCACATATTTGGGTATAAAAACATTACGAACATCATTCAGGAAAGCATAAATTCTAAACACACCCTCTGATAACCACAATGCAATAAAAATTTACATTTAATAAAGGGCAATTTTAGAAAGGATTAAAAGGCATTTAACTAAAAAAAACCCTAGAAAATAAATTAAAAACCCCAATTAAATATCATAATAAAAATTCTGAAAATTAAAGAAGAAATGAACAAATTTGAAATCAAAATGTTGAATTAATTAATCTAGAAATTATTTTTGAAAAAACAAAATGAAGTGTTAGCTAATTTGGTTTTTGAAAGAAGGAAGAAAACAAAATTACCAGTATCAAAATGTAAAAGGAGAATTCATAACAAGTGAAAAACTAAAGAAAATGATTAGAAACAATTTTGCTCAGTTATATACCAATAAAACAGAAAACTCAAATGAAATAGATAAATATTTACAAGAATATAAAATGCCCAGAATAGCACTATAAGAAATAGAAAATTTAGATGACTGGATCTCAGAAAAGCAAATTAAACAAACCATAAAGAAGCTGTAAAGAAATAATACCTAGAACTGAGGATACTTTACAGGTAAATTATTTCAAACATTTAAAGAGCAATATATTCATACACACACACACATACACACACACACATATATATATACATATATGCACATATTACAATATATGTAAAGTATTTGGAAAAAAAAACAGGCAAAAGGGATCTTTCCAAATAATTTCTATGATACAAATAGAGTCTTGATACCTAAACCAGGTGAAATCAAAATAGAGGAAGGAAACTATAGATAAATATCCTTAATGAATATTGACACAAAAATTTTAAATAAAATATTAGCAAATAGGATATATAACATATTTCATAATTAGTTCAACTATTCCCCAATAGTTTTTCCCTTTTTTTCTGTTTTTTTTGCCCACCACAAAAAGAGCAGGTTGTATTTATGAATTGTATGAACAGGTTGTATTTATACAAGACATGTAGTTTTGATACAATGTTAGAAAACTAGCAACACAGCCATAACAAGAAGAAAAAAAATTATAGGATTATCTATCTATCTACTTTTTGATTATTTATCTACTTTATAGCACCCAATTCTATTAATACCAGTAAAAATGGACCTTTCCTTAATATGATAAATATTATCTACTTAAACCTAAGAGCCATCATTATGTGTCATGGGGATAAATTTAAGGTTTTTCCAATAAGATTAGAGAAAAGCAAAGATATCCATTATCATCACAGCTATTTGATACATGGTAGAGATGTTAGCTGTTGCAATATGATAAGAAAAAGAAATTCAAGGAGTAAGCACAGGCAAAGAGGAAAGACAATTATTGTTTTTTTGCAGATGATATGATAGTTTACTGAGAGAACCCTAATGAGTCAACTAAAAGAATGAAGACAATAATTTAAGCAAAATTGCAGGATATACAATAAATCTGCACAAATTATCAACATTTCAGTGTACTACCAACAAAAGCCTGCAGGAAGAGATAGGAAGAGAAATTCCACTTAAAACAATGATAGAATAAATAAAATACTTGGTAATCTACCTACCAAGTTGCATCTTGTACCCCCAATAATAAAGGGATAAGGAAGATCAAAGAAAGTAAAAAGGACAATTTTGAGTATATAAAAATTTTTTAAAAATTTGCACCCAAAATTTTTTTGGCTAAAATTAGAAGGCAAGTAGATAATTAGGAAAACAACTTTGTAGTAAATTTCTCTGATAAAGATCTCATTCCCAAGATTTATAAGGCACTGATTAAAATTCATAAAAATAAGAACCATTCCCCAATTGATTGTTGAAAGATATGAATAACATTACTTAGGGAGAAATCCAGTCTATCAGTAATCATGAAAAATGCTTCAAATCATTAGTAATTAAATAAATACCAATTAAAACAAGTCTGAGATTTCACCCAAGATTTGCAAAGTTCACAAAAAAGGAAAATGACAAATGTTGATGAGGTTGTGGGAAAGCAGGTACATTTATATTCTGTTGATGGAGGTGTAAATTGGTCCAGTCATTCTGGAGAACCATTTGGAGCTATGCCTTAAAAATCATTAAAGTATGCATGCTTTACTGAGATCACTGCTAGGTTTATATCCTAAATAGATCAAAGAAAGAGAAAAAGTATCTATATATAATACAATAGTAGTCATAGCAGCTCTTTTTGTGGTGACCAAAAAACAAAAAGGAAAGACCTGTTGGGGAATGGTTGAACAGTTATGATATATAAATATAATAGAATACTATTGTTCCGTGAGAAATGATTAAAAGTTCCTCAGTTGATAAATAGTCAAAGGATATGAATAGACAGGTTTCAAAGGAAGAAATTAAGGTTATCAATAGCCATATGAGAAAAAATGGTCTAAATCACAAATAATTAGAGAAATGAAAATCAAAACAACTCTGAGCTACCATCTCACATCCATCAGATTGACTAAGATGACAAAAAGAGAAATAAAAAATACCCATTGGATATGGGAAAAAAGAAGCAATTTGGAGCTGTGTCCAAAAGTTATTAAACTAGTGCATGGCCTTTGATTCAGCAATACTGCTACTTGGACTGTACTCCAAAGAGATCAAAGAAAGAGGAAAAGGATTCATATGGACAAAATATTTATAGCAGCTCTTTTTGTGGTGGCAAAGAATTGGAAATTGAGGGGATGCCCATCAATTGGGGAATGGTTTCAGAAGCTAGGGCATATGAATGTGATGGGATGCTATTGTGCTATAAGAAATTATGAAAGGGATAACTCTGGGAAGATATAGATGAACTGATTATGTAAAGTGAACTGAGCATAACCAGGAGAACAATCCACACAATAACAGCAAAATTGTAAAGATAATAAACTATAACTCTAATCAACACGATGACCTGCCACAGTGCCAAAAGATTTGATGAAATATGTTATCTGCCTTCAGAGAGAGAATGGATAAACTCTTAGTGTAGGTTGAAGCATATTTTTTATATTTTCCTTTTTCTTTCTTTTTTTGGGGGGGGGTTTGAGGGGGAGATGGATAATGTGGATATTTGTTTTGCATGACTATACATATTCTTAATAGGTTTTGGGTTTTTTGCCTTCTTGGATGAAGGATGGGGAAAGGGGAGGGAGGAAATTTGGAAATAAAAAAAAAAGAATAAAATTTTAAAATTAAAAATTTTAAAACAAAAATAAATGATGAAAGGGATAGTTTCAGAGAAACCTGGGAAGACTTATATGAACTGATGCATGGTAAAGTAAGCAGAACTAGGAGAACAATGTGCACATTAACACCATTGTGCAGATAATGTTGAAAGATTTAAGAACTTTTATCAGTGTGATGATTAACCAACCAGGATTCCAGAGGACTTACAAAGAATGGTAAATAAGGGTGCAGCTTGAGACAATGACAAACAAGGGAATCTGTTTTGCTTGACTGTGCATATTTGTTACAAGAGGTTTGTTTTTCTTTTCTTTTTTAATGGGAAGTTAAGTTGGGAAATAAAATAGATTTTTGGTCCTTAAAAATAAATAAAAAATCAATAATACTATTAGATAATTTGTCAAACTGTAATAATCTGGCAAGATTATTGAAATATTATAATAAAGCTGGCAAAGCCTTGACTGACCACAACTCAGAAAGTTGTTATTCTTCCCAGTTTGGGAAGAGAGGAAACTAATATGAGTGAGGTCAGGACTAGTCAATGTTTTACATGCACAGCAGGAGTTTTGAGAGGCTGTCTCTAGGAAACAAGGGAGAGGCAGTCCTTTGGTGACAGTGTGGCTATGAAAGCCAGTGACCCTGACTTCTGCTGTTCCCTTTTTCAAGACCCTGAGAGATGACCTCTAAATGGACAAGTGGAAATATATGTGATTATTTTAATCACCTTGCTCGCTCTCATAGCTGGAATGCAGAGAGAAAAACATACAAAAAGAATAGCTGGTCCTTACCTCACACCCACTTTACTACATCTTAATTATATATTTAAAAAATATGCTAAAGATTACATTTGATGAATCTAATCTTATTTCTTGAAAGTACCTGTGGTGGACCCTATCCTTACTTTGCCTATTATTCCTTTGTGACATGAGATCAAGGGACAGCTCTGGGAGCCACCCACAGAAGAGAGTAAACTTTCCTAGTTCAGGGCTGGTATCCCAACCCTTAGTTCATTTTTAGAGAGTTTTAATGTCTAACTGTGGGGGCATAAGCATGAAATATTTCATTGCTATACTTTCAAGCTTAGAATTACTATGGACTTCAGCTTTTTTTTTAAACAAATCTGTCTTAAAGGCAGGACTCTAATAGTAATTAAGGGTTACAAAATGCTTGGCTAAAATCCAAGTAAACTATATCTTTAGATTTACCTAGATCTACTAGCTTAGTAATCCTGTCAAAAAAAGAAATAGGGTCAGTCTGGCATGATCTGTTCTTTATACCCAGCCAGCTCTTTGTGATGATTTTTGGGTGGTGATAACCATTTCTTTAATGCTCTGTTCTAGACTTTCCCTAGAAATTGAAGTCAAACTCACTGGTTTTTTAATTCAATTGCTTGTTCGTGTAGTTTTAATTTATATTACTATAGTCACTGTGTATATCGTTTTCTTATTTCTGCTTTTTAAACTCTGCATCACTTTATATGTCTTCTCATATTTCTCTGAATTCCTTGTATTTATTATTTATTGCGCAAAAATATTCCATCCCATTCTTAAACCCCAATGTGTTCAACACTTCCTCATTTCATGGACACCTACTTTATTTCTGAACTAATTCATTTTATAGAACCCTCTGATATAAGGGATCCTCTGCATCAGTTTTCCTTCAGGCCTGGAATACACTCCCTCCTTATCTCCTCCTCTTAGGATCTGAGGTTTTTCAAGGCTTAGCCCAGATGTTCCTCCCTCTCTATAGGAAGCCTCTCCTGGTTGTTAGTGCTTTCTTTCTTCCCAAAATATCCTGTACAGACTTATTTGTTCCTTGTCTCTCTAGTAGATTGTAAGCTCCTTAAGGGTAGGAACTATTGATTATTTTTATCTTTGTTTACTCAGCACCTAGCACAGTGTAGAACATAGTTAAATAAGTGTTAAAAATATGTTTACTAAATTGAATGAAATTCAGGCTGTGGGAATCTGTGGGTAGACAGTAGTACCTTCTGGTCAAAGTGTAACAATACAACTCAGCTCTCTTAGATTTTGTGAGGTACACACAGGAAAAGAAGAAAGATTGCTAGATCTCCTGAGTTTCAAATGTAGGCCTAACGATTCATGGCACATTTTTCTGGTCTGGGAAAGGTATGATGTCTGAACAAGGAGGCTATATAGAACAGTGGGAAGTATACTGAATGAGGAGTCAAAACACTTAGGTGATAAGTCCAATAACTTGAGGTGTGACCTTGAACAAGTCACTCAACCTCTGTGGGGCTTACTTCTGTCTTTCAGAAAGTGATCCACCTCACCATGTTGTCATAAAGTCCTGATGCGATGATGCATGCAAAAGAGACCAATAAACATGGCATGGCTCTGCTTGCTGTGGCTTTCACTGTCTTTCCTCCTTTATGAACCATGGAAGCTTTCAGAAGCACTCAAGTTATCATCCCATCTCTGGCTATATTTCCTTTCCTCTATTTTTTTTTCCTTACCCCAAATTCCTTAATAAGAGATATTCAGAGCGAGGCTTATTTAGAGATCAATATGGAAAAAAATATTTTGGTTCTCTTTTTCTTCCCACAACATAAGCCCTGCCACTGGTTAACCCACATCCTCTAACTAAGACACCCTTATGGCCAATGCCACATATTTGTGAAACTGGTTCTCAGTGATGAAAACATCATAGTTGACAACCAGAAACATTCTTGTGCTCTGGCATGCAGATGTTTGACAGGAAATAAACAAATCCCCATGCATTTGGCAAAAGCCACATCTACTGTGCAAGAATTATCAGCTGGGTCAGCTGTCAAACATGCTGGGACTGTGAAAGTCCAAAGATGCGAGTATGTGGAAGGAAAGGAGTAAGAGGTAAGGCTACACAGCTGGGATGGTCTGATCACCTGATGCCATCACTGAAGGCAATCAGCCTAATCTATAAGAACCACTTTTAGGGATAGCTTTGTAGCTCAGATACTGGTGATTTAATGCTGTTCACTTGTCTCCATCTGACTAGTAAATGATTACAAGCTGAAAATCTATGCCGTGTTGCAAACAGGAAGCAGGATCAAGAACAGGAATACCCCACTTGCAGTGTGGCAGAAATCTACCCCTTTCTGACCTTGTGTGGGAGGTTATGCCCCTCCATTAGAGTTTCCCTTTCAAGTCTGGTCTCAAGTCAGGTGGGTCATGTTTGTGTTTTCCTGGGAGAGTGGAAGCCTCTGGGTCATAGCTCTGCTGGCTTTGCCATGGGTAGTCAGAAGGAACAGGGTAATTGGTCTGAGCTTCGAGAAAGTAACGGCTGCTAGTGAGAACTGACTGTAGACTTGGGTTTTGTTTGGGAATGTGGCTCCGTGGCTCTTCATGTCTCCTAAGGAATGTCAGCTAGGAATAAAGGCAATATCTTGACAATGGCCACAGAATGGAATTTTCTTGTGAGTATGTTAGCTTGTTTAATAGGTTCTAAGTCTAGCTATTAGGAACTCTTGCTTGGCCAGGAAAGGAATGGTGGCGAGGTCATTCTCCTTTTCCTTCTCCAGTAAATGGCCTGTCTCTTTACAATCACACTTGACATCCGTACCAGACTCAGTCCAGGGGGAGAACTTGTCCACCTAGAGGATGGGTCAGATTCCTTTTCTTGCACTCTGGTTCATTGACCACCACTATTGTGGGGAATGAGTAGTAAAGTACTCAAGTATAAAGTACAATATAAATCAGGTATGGGACATGTATTTATTTCCTACACACAAAAGAAATGTCTAACACAAGACACCTATAAGTGTGCCCTAACAGAAAGACTTAAACTAAATAGGTGGTAGTACTATTACTGTTATATTCTGTTGAGAGGCTTATACTTTAATTTTTTTTCAATATAAAGCAGTTTATTAAACTGCTGATAAGGCATTTTATGTTTCATCTTGGTTTTACACTGTCTCTCGCAAAGACATATCTTCTAAGGCGTGGCTAGAATTCATCTGTGGACGACTCGTGTGTTGCTATTTCAGGGTTCCAGCACCCCAGCACCCCTAAACCTCAACAACAGGAGCTGCTAAAGACAGGGATTCCTAATAAAGGAGAGAATTGCCAGGGCCCAGGATCAAGCCAAAAGGGACAAATACCTGCTTTGGGTGCTATGCCACCACAAATCAGAAAATGGCATCTGCGAATTCAAACTATCCCTACCTGATAAGAGTAAGTCAGTTGGGCAAATTCTAGAGGTTCCCCTCATCCAGAAATTTACCAATTACTGCCTGGCCACTACCTTTATGTGTGTGTGTGTACATGTGTGGTTCCCCTGAGGTTGTGTGTGTGTGTGTGTGTGTGTGTGTGTGTGTGTGTTTGTCTTGCTTGAATAACCAGGGTACCTAAGGCCTGTAAAGCCACACTTAGATTAAATCTCAGGGCTTGTGGTTGGGGTAGACTTGAAGGATATGAGAGGCAGTGGGGAAATGACTTCTCCTAGGGCTGTGGTTCTATGGAGGGAATTATGATTTTCGTATTAATTGATATGATATGTGTAATGATTATACTCATAGATTAGATTTTTCAGAATTGCCTCTTTTGGCCTGTTGAGTCAGAAGCTTACAACGTAGCTTGAAATGATCAATCAAACCCTTGACATTTTTGTGCCTGTGTACCTGAAGTGAAGTGGATCAAAGATTGTAGAAGCTGTTCCTATCACTGAACTCTGGTCCTGTGACCCACAAAGTAATGAGCCCCAAGGACTCAAGCAATATGGTTCCCACAGGACTCCAGAATTGTTGTATTGTCTTCCTGTGATCCTAGAATGATTGTTTGTAATCCACCTTCCCCACTCCCTTCTTATTGTGATTTATGTATTTAATCTCTGTCTTCACTTCATCAAGGTGAAATTCTGAGCCGGAGAATTCCTGATTTGCAAATCTGTTCCTCATAATGAAACTAATTAATTAAATACTACCTGATTACTGGCAAAAAAAGAACCGAAAACCCAAAACTTATCTTCCGACAACTCAAACCAGGGATTAGGCCGGGGGAACCTGCAGCCTCAAGGCCACATGTGGCCTTTTAGGTCCTTGGGTATGGCTTTTTGACTGATTCCAAGTTTTACGGAACAAATCCTTTAAGTAAGGGGTTGGTGGTGACATTCAGTCAAAGGGCCACCCTTGAGGACTTAGAGGGCCACTTGTGACCTCGAGGCCTCAGGTTCCCCACCCATGGATTAGGCTCATCCTCTGCTTAGTGGTCATCATCTCCAAGAGCACTGAAATAGGTGTTAGGGAGCATTTCTGAAGTGCGTCCTTTATTGACTAAGGAGCTGGGAACATCTGAACTCATCTGAACATTGAAACCTGGACAGGTCCATTTTGGGATCAAAAGCTATTCACTGAAGATCAGGAAAGAACAAACGCAGAAGAGATGGCTCCAAACCCAGGATTGAGCTCGTCTAGTCAGGACATGAGTTTTAGATGCCATGTGCTTATGACTTCATGGAAGCCAGGGTGGGGGATCGGACAAGTAAATTTTATCTCCACCCTTAGAGAAAGCAGCTCAAAATAGTCCTGGCATGTAGCTAGGAAGAGAAGAGGAGAAAAGAGAGCTAGGGATAGAGTCACTCCATTTTTTTTAAAGGTTCACTGATTGATCAGCTCTTCTTGCTCATTTGCTGGTAAAGGGAATCATCATCTCAAAGCAATGATCCCCCTTGGCACTTAGCACATATGTGGTTGTGTGTTCAACCCCACTTTAAGCTAGCAGTGGTACTAATTGGCTATTGCAAGACTAAAACTACTTAGCAGATACCATTTTTCACCTAGTCCTCTAAAAGTTCAGCTGACATGCAAATGAAGATGTTTCTGTTGAGTGTTCATTCAGCTGTGCAGAGAAATCAGGTCAGCATTGATCCATTTAGGTATTAAGTGTAGTGCCAATACCACCAACATCCCCTTTCTGAAAAAGAAATGATAGGCACCGACACAGTAAGATGGACACATTTTCTATTAGATTGTAGTAACCAAATCCTCTAATGTCTTCATACTTCCTTCAAAACTTTTTGATAAAGATGCTTGATGATGCCATTGTTATTATGTTGTGACTTTGTATCATAACAGAATAAGAAAGACATACGAATATATGCCTTATAGTACAGTTTGGGACTAATTAGCTCAGTAAGTTAGAGCTTAGAACTAATGAGATAAAGGCCACAGGTTCATGAGTGAGGGGCAATTAGCTTTTCTATATCTCAGGCTGTACCTGTTTCCCTGGCCAGCCATCCCATAAATGGGTACCATTGGCCACCAAGGGACTAGACAAAAGAGTGGGGGTGGATCACTGTAAATTCCTCATCATTCACTACCAGAAAACATCCCCTATTGAGGAGGTTCAGCAGCATCACCTTTGCAAATAAAAGACAAGACGATGTTAGTATGTCAGTACATGAGATTGACTTTCTTTTTTCCTCTTTTTAAGTCTTTTTAAAGATGTATTTTTTGAGGGGCAGCTAGATGGTGTAGTGGATAGAGCACTAGCCCTGAAGTCAGGAGGACTTGAGTTCAAATCCGGCGGCAGACCAAACACTTGTCGCTAACTAGCTGTGTGACCCTGGGCAAGTCACTTAACCCCAATTGCCTAAAAAAAAATGTATTTTTTGTTTTTACATCACCTTTCTTGTTTAAATTATATCTCTTCCCTCCCCTTCCCCAGAAAGTTTCCCCTTATAACAGAAATTTTAAAAGAAAGAAAAAAAAAAGTTCAGTGGAACCATTCAACACACCAACCATGCCTGGCAATATTTGAAATATTCTATATCCATGGAACTCCTTCCCATTGGTGAAAAGAGGAGAGAGGTGCATTTTCTCCATTCTTTTCTGAGGCCAAATTTGATCATTATAATTACATAGCATTCAGTTTCTTCATGTTGTTATTTCCAGTTATATTTTGTGATTATTGAGCATGTTGTTTTCCTGGTTCTTCTTACTTCACTTTGCTTTAGTTCAACACACGAGTCTTTCCATACTTCTCTGAATTCTTTCTATCTTTTGTTTAATAGGCACAGTAATGTTCTATTACATTCATATATCACAATTTGTTTAGCCATTCCCCAATTGATGGACACCTACTTTATTTCTAATTCTTTGGTACAACAGAAAAGTGCTACACTGGATGTTTTGGTGAACATGGGATCTTTCTTTTTTTCTTCGACCTAGAGCTTGTGTTCATTCATCTCCAGGCTCCACTCCTGACACTCTAGACTTTGTCTAACTTGTCCTCTCTCCCCCAATACTTTTTTCTCTTTTTCTCCTTGTTTTTCACCTAACTTTTATGTGTTGTGTTCCCCTATTAGAACATAAGCTCTTTGAGGGCAGGGATTGTTTTTTTTTCCAACTTGTTTTTCTATTCTCAGTGTTTAGCATAGTGTCTGGAACATACCATGTGGTTAATAAATGTTTCTTGATGTGGCTTGTTCATCCATTTTCCTTATCCCTTATTTGTTGTCTGACTAATCCCCAGGCAACTGAGCACTGAATTCTCAACAGAAGCAAAAATCTACCAAATGCTATTGGTTAATGTGTGATTAGTTTTAGGTACATCACAGGCTATGCAAACAAAATGGTAGCTCATCATAAAAGTAGAATTCTTAGTGATATCTTACATATACCTTTAGATATCTATATCAATGGCAAAAAAGACAACCTATACTAAATGGAGTTAGGTCAATATAATTAAAATCACAGCACTATCTAAATTAATTTACAAATTTAGTGCTATTCTAATTAAACTACCAAGGAGATACTTTTTAGAACTTGACAAAATAATCACAAAATTCATTTAGAGAAATGCAAGGCCTAGAATTGTAAAGGGAATAGTGAAAAAAAAGTAAAAAAAGGGAGCATAGCATTTCCACATCATAAACCATATTATTAAACAATAATCATCAAAAACTAGTTGGTACTGGTTTTAAAAAAGAAGAGTAAATCAATGTAACAAATTAGATAGTCTTTTAAAACAGTAGTCCAGTGTTTGGTAAACTGAAGAACAAAAATTACTGTGAGAAAAAAAGGACTTTTACCAGAACTACTGTGTAAACCAGAAGGCAGTTCGTTAGAAATTAGACTTAGATAAGCATTTTATACCATATACCACAATAAACTCCAAACAAATAATGACCTGAATTTAAAAGGTTACTTGATGAAAAAATTAGAGAACAGGAGGTACATTTTATAAATATAGAGGGAGAATTCTTAAGAAAAAGGGAGAATATAAAGAATGAGACAGAATTTTGATTTGATTATGTAAAATGAAAAAGCTTTTGCATGAACAAAATCAAAGCAAATAATATGAAGAAGAGAAACCAGGAGGTAAGGAAAAAATCTTTGCATCAAATATCACTAATAAAAATTTGATATCCAAAGGAATTAACACAAGTATATAAGACCATGAACTAGTTTCTGGTAGATAAGTGGTCAAAGAATATGAACAATATTCTTTGCAAATGATTTTCAAAAGAGGAATGACAAATTAACAGCAATAATATGAAATTATAATCCAAACAGGTAATAATAAGAGAAATGCAAACTCTAAATCAGTTTCAGTTTACACACACAAAACTTGCAAAGATAACAAAAATGGAAATAGTCAATATTGGAAGGGGTTGTGGGAAGACAGAGTTGTGAATTAGTCAAACAATTTCAGAAAATGATCTTGAATTGTGAGAGAAAAATTTCTAAAGTGTTTGTACCCTTTGACACAGCAAACTCATTACTGAGCATATATCTCAAGAAGGTCAGAGATAGAGAAAAAAGGTCTCATATATACCCATGTACACATAGCATCACTTTTTGTTGTAGCAAAGGATTGAAAACAAATTGAATATCTATTGGTTAGAGAAAGATTGAACAAACTATGACATTTGAATGAAATATTATTTTTGTAGTAAGAAATTATAAATACAGTATTCAGAGAAAGATGAGAAGATTGGTCTATGCATTGTGAAATAAACGGAAGTTAGAGAACAATGTACACCATGACTACAAGAATGTAAATGAAAAGAATAGTAAAAAGCATTTTTCTTCCCCAAACTCAGAGTAATTGTATAACTCATCTTGATTCAGGAAAACAGAGAATAACACATATCTCCCTCCTCTCCAGAGAGGCAAGAGTCTACAGGGTCAACTGTGATCTACATTGTCAGAAACTCTATTGATTGGTTGTTCTTATTTAACTGTTTGTGTATGTTGCAAGGGTGAGTTAAATTCAGAGCACTGAACAGGGAGTATATTTAGAAATGATCATGATGTAAAAACCAAAGGTATCATCAGAACAAAAGCTGACATGATTAAAATTTTAAAAGCTCTCATAGGTCCTCCTGTCCTCATCAGGCCTATGAAAGAGTGTTTGCTAAGCCAATCTCAGACCTAAAACCAGGGTAAATCCTTCCCTACAGGCCCAAAAAATCACACAACAGGGTGAGTCTCCAACTTAGAGGATTCAATACAGCATAGTGGAAAGAACACCCAACTTTAAGTCAGGACACCTGAGTCAATCCCAATTAAACCACTAATTTAATCTTAAACCTTGATTGAGGCATTATACCTCCATGAGCCTCAGTTTACTCACCAGAATAATGAAAGGGTTGAATAAAATGGTTTTCCAGTTCTACAATCCCTCCCCAATCTGATCATTGATGTCTGATTCTTTTAATAGTGAGTGCAGCCAGGAGTG
The DNA here is from genome assembly GCF_900497805.2 of Vombatus ursinus. Classification (NCBI taxonomy): domain Eukaryota; kingdom Metazoa; phylum Chordata; class Mammalia; order Diprotodontia; family Vombatidae; genus Vombatus; species Vombatus ursinus. The sequence continues at coordinate 8,425,918 of NW_020948983.1, forward strand.
TGTTGGTAAATATTTCACAACCAGCTTTTTGAAAACATAGGACATACCTTAAAGTTTAATCTGCTCTATCAACATGTTCTCCATCACTTCCTTAAGTTTAGACAATCAACATAACAATAAATCAAGCCTTGACTTGTAGCATTTGTCAGTTTCCAATGTGTAAATGCCCACATGCTGAAAATTCAACAATTGAGCAGGTTTAAGCCCAGCTCCAGAAAACCTTTCTTTTTCATCATGAGAGAGAACTCTTACCGTTCAAAGAATAGCAACAGCAATAACAATTCTCTCAATGCCTAGCACAGCACATGTGATAGCAGCTGGGGAATAGCACAAAAAAGAGAATATTAGCAAGGATGATATAAAGTGGGGACACTGGGTACCCTAGAACCTCTACAGTAACTACGAAGGCATGGCAGGAACCCTGAAATATCTTCTGCTAATACCAGTAATTGGATTAAGACCCCGGCCCAATTTTATGGAAATTGTTCTATGAATCTAAAAAATAGATAGTGCAGTTCAGGACCTTACAGGAAACTGAGATGATTATTAGCTTGACACCAGAGACAGTAGAGTGAGTGGCACTTCTTTGGAATCTAGGCGAGATTTGTTCTTGTCATTTCAATAGAGTCCAATTCTTTGTGACCCCATTTGAGGTTTTCTTGGCAGAGATACTGGACTAGTTTGCTATTTCCTTCTCCAGCTCATTTTATTGATGAGGAAACTGAGGCAAACAGGATTAAGTGACTTACCTAGAGTCACACAGCTAGTAAGTGTCTGAGGCTGGATTTGAACTCAGATTTTCCTCAATCCAGACCTCATGCTTTATCAACTGTGCTATCTAGCTGCCCCTCTGGGCAAGATACATTAGATCAAATCAGAAAAGCCAGTACCTTAGATGCATGAAAAACCTTGGTGTAGATGACATTGACTTTTAAAACAGGTAAATCATTGTTCATGAAATGGACTGAAGATAATGAATGTTTTTCTTTTGGGCCAGTATTACATCATAAAAAATTGCAAACAATTATTACCAGTTATAGGCAAAAACTTCATAATGTTTTTTGTCAACAATATCCTCAGCTTCAAGTTACACAATGATACATTGTAGGACAATCATAAGAAATAACTTCATTCCTAAGTGAAAAGGAGATGGGCATACTTAGAATGGAATTTTGAAAAGACCTTTTGGTGTGGGATAGCATGAATTTAATTAATATATCAATTATACCAAAACAGAGGAATTCAAAAGAGTTGCTATCTGTTATAACCAGGATGGGCAAAGGCATCTTCTTATAACATTTGACATGGGATGTAAAAACATTTCACGATCTTTGAACAAGAGTATATGTTGTTACTCTTGTTGTGGTAAGAACTATTGAATGAAAAGTGGGGCTATCCAGGAATACTCTTTAAGTATTCCTAATATTATCAAATCAAAGTTGCTTGAGAAAACTATAGAACAACTTTGGAAAAACAATGGAAGATTACTTTAATAGTTAGCTGGCATATGCAATAGAAAACTTGAACATCATACTACCTGATTAAAAGCAAGAAAAAGGAAACAAAGGAATCTGGAAAAAAATATATATATATTAGAAATTCTTGTTAACCTTAATTAACAACTAAAAGTGAAAGCCCAAAGGTTAAGGTGATACAAGGATTCAAAACAGCACACACAAAGAATTTAAACCTTAAGCAAAAACTATACTATACAGTAAGTCAGCAAGCATTATATGCCAGGTACTGTGCTAAGCACTGGGGATAAAAAGAAAGGGGAAAAAACCAGTCCCCTGCCATCAAATAACAAAGAAGCCAACAGGCAAAAAACTGAACATACAAGATATATAGAGTTTAAATGGAATGTAATCTCAGAGGGAAGACACTGACCATTAGGGGGACCAGGAAACTCTCTTATAGAGATGAAATTTGAGCTGAGTCGTAAAGGAAAGTAGGGAAGGGAAGAGGTGGAGAGAGAGAGATAGAGACAGACAGAGAGAGAGAAGGAAAGAGAGAGAGAAGGAGGGGGGAGGAAGGAAAAAGGGAAAGGGAGGAGGGGAGATGGAGAGAGAGAGAGGGAGAGGGAGGACAGGGAGAGGGAGGAGAGGGAGCCACCAGTGCTAAGGCACAGAGTTTCAGAAAGAGTGAGTTCAAATCTGACCTCAGACACTAGCTGTATGACCTTTAAAAAAATCCCAGAGAATATAAAAAACCTTATTATTTATTCAGTGATTATTGCACAAGCTGCCTGGAAGTGCTGCAACATTTACAACATCTTTATTGATTGTAGCAAAGCCTTTGGCTCAGTTTTACACTCATGGCTTCGTCAGGTTTTGCCAATATATAAAGTAGATCTAAGTGCAGTAAGAGCACCAGAGTGTTTGATGTCTATGTGGAGAATTGCTGTTCACCTGAAACATACTACTAACACGATAATGTCGAGAGCAATGGATATAAAATGTGGCATCTTCCAGGGAGAGAATTTAAGCTTCTTATATGGCCGACTAGGTTGAAATCTGTCATTTCTCCCCAGTAGAACTGGCTATGGCTTTCAAGGCAAAGAGGGAATCACATCAAAACATTGTATCAGTCACTTGCTATCAGCACCAGGATAACATCAACTTGTATGCCACCACTGAAAAGAATTTTAAATGGCTACTTCATCTAGTGAAAAATTTCTCCAATGGTATAAAAATGTTGTTTGGGCTTAATAATTATATAATTCTTAATGTGTGCCTAAGAAGAAGACTAAAGCTTTGAGCCTGAATCCACAGGTCAGAATGAATCAGTGGATGAAAGTGATACTTATAAATAATTTGGTTTTCTCTAAGCAAGACACATCAAGCCTAAGAATATTAAGGAGAAAGTTGTGTATGTCAAGGTACAGCCCAAAATCCCGGAATCAAAGCTTAACAGGAAGAACCAAGTTAGGCAGTAAACACCCACATCATACATGAGATGTACTTTTGGCATGGTTCCTCATACGTGGTCTCCCCCATGCCTGGAATGCAGTCCTTCACTTCTGCCTCGTAGAACCCCTAAATTCCTTCAAGGCTCAGCTAAAGTGCCATTTTCTATATGAAACCTTCCCCACAGTCCCTCCAAACTGCTAGTGCCTCTGACCCAATTATCTTGTATCTACACAGACTCACAATCTAATGTGGGAGACAGACATATATGCTTTTGTATTTTTAGCATCCAAGTTGGTACCTGGAATATTGTTATTCAGTCGTTTCAGTCATGTCTGACTCTTTGTGACCCCATATGGGATTTTCTTGGTAGAGATACTAGAGTGGTTTGCCATTTCCTTCTCAAGCTCATTTTACAGATGAGGAAACCAAGGCAAATGGGCAAATGACTTGCCCAGAGTTACACAGCTAGTAAAGGTCTGAAGCCGGATTTGAAATCACAAAGGTGTCTTCCTGATTTCAGACCTGGCACTCCATCCATAGTGCCACCTAGCTGCTCTATCTGGAATATAACAGCACTAAATAAATGGTTATTGATTTGTTGATTAACGTCTAGCACTCTCATACAGGGTGCTGATTGCCTTATTCTAGGTATAGTTCTGTGCTTAACAAATGTTTACTAAATTGAGTTGATCCCATTTGAGCCTGAATACTCCTGTGAATGAGTTAAGGCAAAGATCATCACTGTATTCTATAAATTCCTGGGGTGACAGTAGAAAGTTAGAACTAGAAAGACTCTTAGAAATTCTTTATTCAATTGCCTGTTTTTTATAGGCAATGTTCCAAGTAGCGGAAGTTGCCTAGGGTTACACTGAAGGTTAATGGCAGAGGTAGGTCAGTTTCTTGACACCTATCCCCAGAATCTTCACTAGACTAAACTCCTTCAGCTCCATGGATTGGAGCCACACTTACCAGGTCAGGTCTGGGCTGGCAGCATTCTGGAGAAAAAATTTGAAAGACTATTTAGTGGCATATAAATATCACAGAAATGAAGGTGTATACATGTCATGGCATATAGTTGCACCATAAGTATCTATGAATATGAAAAATACAAAGAAGTATGGGAAGATATGAAATTATGAAGAGTGAAGATAGCAGAATTTGAGTAACCATAAACACACTGACTACAACTGTGTTATTAATGATAATAGCAACAAATCTCTAAAAATAAGCAAAAAAAGTTTTTAGAAAGTGACATGTCAACACCAATATTTTTGTTAAAGTTAACACTCACACTGGGTATGGCGGTGCCCACCTCTAATCCCTGCTAGTAGGGAAGCTGAAGATGGTGGATTGCTTGAGTTCAGGAGCTCTGAGCTGCAGTAGGACCAAAGCAGACAGGTTGTCCACACAGTGCGGCACCAATATAGTGAGCTCCTGAGAGTGGGGGATCACCAGGTTGCAGAAGAAGGAGCAAAAAGCATCTCATGTTGGTAATGGAGAAAGTCAAAGCTTCCATGGTGATCAGTAATGGAGCTGGTCTATAAGTGACCACTGTACTTTCATCATGGGTGAAATAGATACTCATTTTCCAAAACAAAACAAAGTTAATACCTTTTAAACATAAAATGTAAACAAAAGAAAATGGTAGTTTCATCCACACATTAAAATTAAATTCTTATTTGTATATAATTAGAAGCAACTAGGTGGCGTAGCTCATAGATCTCTGAGCCTGGAGTCAGGAAGACAAGTTCAAATCTAGTCTCAGACATTTACTAACCCTGTGACCTTGGGCAAGTCAGTTGCTTCAGTTTCCTCAACTCTAAAATGGGGATAATAATGGCATCTACATCCCAGGATTGTTGTAAGGATCAAATGAGATAATATTTGTAAAGTTCATAGCCAGAACCTGGCACATGGCATTATATAAATTCTAGCTATTTATTTATTTTTAGGCAATTGGGGTTAAGTGATATGCCCAGGGTCACACAGCTAGTAAGTGTTAAGTGTTTGGTTTGAGCCCAGATTTGAACTCAGGTCCTCCTGACTTCAGGGCCAGTGCTCTATCCATTGCATTACCTAGCTGTCCCAATTCTAGCTATTATTATATTTGAATGTTTGTTTTCCCTAGGACTTAAGCACCTTTGATGGACGAAGCACTGGGAAATGTGTCACAGAAAAGTGAAGGAATTTGAGATGAGTTATATAGCTGGTTGGTAGCAGAGTCAGGACTTGACCTTTGGTCTCCTGACTTCCAGTCCCATGTTTTGTTGGTGGTGTTCTAGACATGTGATTTCATTGATGAGGAAACTCGTTATGTCAATGAAGATTGGCACCTACTCTGTGATTTAGAGTTGTGTAGGGGCACACTGGGAAGTCAAGTGGTTTGTCCAGGGTCACATAACATTAATTTAATTGTCCAAAAAGGAAGTGGAGAGAACCCAATAATCATTTCCTATAGGGGCCTCACACAAATAGTATAGCTTTCAGAACCAGAAGAGGCCTAAGTCCCCAGCTGTGGGGGGAGGAGAGGAGGAAATACATGTATCTATATCTATATCAATATCTATATCTATATATGTGTGAATGTATATGTGTGTATATTATATATATATGTATGTGTGTATAGGGTTTCAGTTAACAGAGGAGTGAATCTTCACATTTGGTATAGACCTGGGGTTTTAAAGGTATGAGAAACTCCCTCCAGCGATATAGATTGTCCACTCCTTTGTAATTTAGCCTTAGAGAGTGGCTGGAGGCATGGAGATGCTGAGTAATGTGTCCATGGCAGAACTTCTGAATCCACATTTGCCTCTAAGATGACTTTCTATCTATTCTGAATGTATCTTGTATGTATCTATTTCTATACACGTTGTCTCTCCCATTAAAAGGTAAGCTACTTGAGGACAGGGATCGTTTTTTGCTTTTGCTTTGAATCCCTGGCACTTAGCACAGTGCCTGGTACACAGTGGGAGCTTAATAAATGCTTACTGATTCACTGATCAGTTGGTTCTTGGTTGAGAGCCCTGGCCCCCTCACACACATATGCACCCAGTATCTTTAGCTTACTCTAAGTTACAAATGAGGCATCAAGCCTGCTCTCCAACACCTTTATGCCTACTCCTGCATGTATTAAATATTCTTTGCACTTTATTTTCCTAGGCTACTTTTGAGGAAAACATAGGAATCTGGCAAGGGTCTGTCTCAACCAGGCCCACCCTGAGATGAGAAAGTCAGATTCGTTTGGAAGACAGGAGATGGTTCACATCCTGACAGGCCTCTTGGACTCTCGAGGGGTCTGTAGCCCCTTATACCCATGCGTCTAGTGCTTTGGATTTTGATCTCTTTCTGCTTCAAGTATGACTGGAGCTGAGCCAGAGAAGAGGGACTCCAGAGATTATCTCGTCCAACCCTTTAAATTTGCAGATAATAATAGTAGCTGACACTAATCATAGCTTGAGGTTTGCAAAGTATTTCATGTCCATACTCCCATTTGATTGTCATAACAAACCTGTGGGATAGACATTATTACTATTACATTATTTCCATTTTACAGATGAGGAAATTGAGTCTTGCTCAAGGTTATTTAGCTAGTAGGCAGCAGAGATGGGATTTGAACACTGATCTTTGGCAAAATTCAGTTCTTTCCATTATACTGAGCTGCATCTCCAAGCATACCCATCATCATGTGGGGCTGGTTTCTACAGGAACCTGCCCAAATGCCTCCATCCTTTCCCCCTCCCCCTACTACATAACCCTGAAATTAAACCGTATTCATTAATCCAATCTTAAAATCTCAAACAGCTCCTGCTTTGAGTGGTAATAAATATTTCATGCCCAATTGTGCTGCGTTCCTTGCTGTGTTTATTAAATGGAGTTTCTCATAATTCCAGTTATTCATTTTAATAGGTCAGGACTTGGCTGTGATTTAAACAGACCACTGAGGAAACAGCCATGGTTAAACATTGTAACAATATGGATTATTAATTTAATTGGCCGGCTATTACTTGTTTTGACTCTGTGCTAACACATTTAGTTCAGTCTCTGGTGGCCCATAAACCACAAAGGTCATGACTTTAACATTCAGAAGAATGGGGAAAAGAGAATCCAGGCTGAGATTATAAGGGAAAATAGAGAAACGGCATGCAGAAGACAGAATGAAGGAGCTGAGGGCTTGCTGGAGGCAGCATAGGGCAAAGGGGATTCATTTAGCTGCTCCACATTAGAACATGCTCCACAACCACTAGCTGGGTTGGCAACTGCCTTCAGCCAACATCCCTCTGAGATGATTTCTGAAAGGTCCTTACCCTTAGATATGGTGATGGGAGCACCACACAGCGACTAACACACTTGGTTTGTTTCTGTATGTTGGGTTGTTTTGAGAAGTTAGGTGGAAATAATCAGCTGAAAGCCACAAGTCAGTAGCTACTGAACAAGTTTATCCACTCATTCATTCAACAGTGTAGAACTTAAGTTCCTTGAAGGCAAGGATCATTTCTTTTTTTTTTTTTTTGTCTTTGTATCCCCAGTGCCTGAAGTAGTATTTGACACTTTAAAAAAAAAAACAAGCAAACAAACAGAATTTGTTGTTACCACAACAGCACCACCTCTTCTGTAATGTATAGCAGCAGTTGTCAAAGTGTGGTCCAAAAATCCCTGGGGGTCCCTGAGTCCTTTTCAGGGGGGGGGGGGGGTCGGGTCTGCAATGTCAAAACTATTTTCATAATAATACTAAGGTATTATTGCCTATTAAAATACTCTTCCCCATTCCAACTATGTATCTGTGTGAGGCCAGGTTTTCCCCATATATTTTCAAGTAACACAACAGATTTAATGCAAAAGCAGATATGAGAATCCAGCTGTTTTCTATTAAGCCAGAGGTTAAAAAGATTCACGAAACTTTGTAAAACAATGCCACTTTTCTCATTAATTTTTTTTTGTTTTGAAGAGAACAGTTATTTTTTTCCAAAAAATTTTTACTTATGTTAATATGGAATGGGTTTAATTGTTGTTTTAAAACACCTTAATAAATATTTCAGAGGTATTAGTTTTAATTTCTAATATTGTAAATATTGATAGATACAACCCACATAAAAAAAAGCTCTTTGGGGTTCTCAATAATTTTTAAGAGTGTAAAGGAGTCCTGGGACCAAAGAGCACTTTGCCAGACTTAAGGTTCTCTATGAATGCTCCCTATTATTAGAGAGTTCATTGGCTGGGGCACTAAGAGGTTAAGTGACTTTTCCAGGATTGCTTAGCCAGTATGTGGAAGAGATAGAATTGAATTCAGGTCTTTCTGACTCTGAGAATGGCTCACTATCCACTACATCCTGCATTTATTACAAGTAATAATAAATGCTTGTTGAATTAGATTTAATTCTTAACCAACTACTGTATGCCAAATACCATGTTAGATTCTGGAGAGGAGCCAATTGTAGATAAGGCATGGTTCCTACCCTCATGGAGTTCATCGTACATTAGCAGGATAGAGCACTGGGCCTGAAGTCAGGAAGACTCATCTTCATGAGTTCAAATCTGGCCTCAGATAATTACTAGTTATGTGACCTTGGGCAAGTCATTTAATTGTTCGCCCCAGTTTCCCCTAAAAAGAGTCGGAGAAGGAAATGACAAACCACTCCAGTATCTTTGCCAAGAAAACCCCAAGTTGGCTCATGAAGAGTCAAACATGACTGAAACGACTGAACAACAAGACAGATATAGATAAATGTGTTAACAGAGTAGAAAAAAAGTGCTGTGCAAGGGAATCAGGGAGGCTTTGAGAGAAGTCACATTTAAGCTAGGTTTTGAAAAGATGGGCAGGTATTGAACAGGCAAAAAGGCAGGGCATTATTTAAAGGAAGTTTCTCAGAAGTCATTGAGGCAACCTCCAGTTTACAGAGGAAGAAAGTGAAACTCAGAGAAGTTATTTAACTTTATACAGAACTTACAGAGAACTTATGCAGAAGCAGAGTTGAGATCCAAATCCAGAATCGCCAACCCGCAAGTCCAGTGCTTTTCCTACCATGTCATGTAGCAAAATACACATTAAGCACCCAATATGTATAAGATCTTATGCCAGGCTCTGGGAATATAAAGGTAAATAAATCATGGTTCCTGCCTTCAAGGAGTTTTTAATCTAAAAGGCAGATTCAATATGATAAATACTTTAGACAGATATGATAAGTACATGATAAGTACGGACAGTACCCGGTAAATATTTTGATTACATGAATAAGTAAAATGCAAATTACAATAAAACAAAAGGAGAATTCATAGAAACAAGAGACTCTTTTCAACTGGGGAATCAGGGATAGTTTTATTAAGGATGAAGTATTTGAGTTGAGTTTTGAAAGAAAGGGAAAATGACAAGTGACAGAGAAAGGAGAAGCCTATTTCATGGATGAGAGAATGATGCCAGCTAAGGCACAAAGATGGGCAGGAAGGGCATGAATGATAATGAATAGTACAGTTTAGCTCAAATATAGACTATATGAAATAGAAGGTGCGTAATATAAGGTTTGAAAGCTGGGCTGTAGTAATATTATTAACTGCCTAGGGAATTTTTTCTGAAGTGTAGATCTGACCATATCTCCCCCCACCCCTCCACTTCCCCTGCTCAGTGAGCTCTAGTATTTCTCAATGACCTTGAGAATCAAATATAAACTACTCTGTTTGACATTTAAAGCATTTCATAACCTGTCCCTTTCCTACCTTTCCAGATTTCTTACATTTTATTACCCTCTTAGACTAAGTCTTATAATCCAGCTAGACTGGTCTGCTTGCCATTTCCCACCTCTGAATCTTTGCACTGTCTGACTCCATACCTGGAATGCTCTGCTTCCTTACTTTCACCTCAGAATTTTCTGGGCCTCCTTAAAGGGCTTGAGGGTTTCCTCAACTCAAATCTTATATTCTGTAGGGAGCTTGTCCTAGTGCCCTTCTTCCCCCCGCCAGCTGCTAATGCCTTTCCATTTCAGATTACTTTCTATCAACTTTGTATGTATCTTTCGTGTACCTAGTTATTTACATGTTATCTCCTTCAATAGAAGGTGACCTCTTTGAGGGCAGGATTATTGTTGTTGTTGTTGTTCTTTTTGCCATATATCCATAGCACTTACCACACAGCACCTGGTGTATAGTAAGTGCATACTAAATACTTGTTGACTGTTTTTGAGAGCACTGATATTTATTCACCATCCACAATGGGAGGAATATTTTGTCATTCAGCAGAACAGAGTTAAGTATAGTCCTGTTGGCAAGGATCATGGGTAATTCCTGATATTGAGATTATTGCACTATCCAGAAATATATATGAACAGTTTTCCTGGTATAAATTCACCATTCCTTAGACTTGATCTAAAATTTTATGGGTTTACCAACAGCTGAACTTTAGAAAGGAGCAGAAACATTTTTTAAGTGAATTTGAAATGAAGTAAAACTTCTAATCAGTAGAAAGGGACCCCATCACAACTTAATATATTCCCATAGGATTTTCACTAAACACGAACATTTAGCTTAACTCAGTTCTGCAGGTATTTATTAAATGTGTAAAACATTGGGGATATGAAGACCAAAATGGCATAATCCTTGTCCTCAAGGAGCTTATATTCTCCTTGGGGCAGGATATAACATGTACACAGATAAAGTAGGAAGTTATACAAAGAAGACACACAAAGTGCTCTAAGAATATTTGAGGAGGGAGAATATATTTTCAGAGAGGATGATCAGGGAAGGAAAGGCACCTAAATTGACCCTTGAAGCAAAATGTGAATGTTGGGAGGAAGTAAAGGGGAGAAGTTGAATTTCAATCATGAGGAACGGTCTATGCAAATACACAAAGGAAGTAGATGGTATGTTGAGTGCAGGGAACAGCCACCAATCTAGTTTGACTAGAAAGTAGTGTGTGTAAAGGGAGGGATGTGAAATAAAGCTTAAAAGTTAGGTTGGACTTAGAGTGTAGAGAACTTTAAATGCCAGGCTGATGAGTTTGTATTTTATCCTAGAGGCAACAGGGAACCACTGAGGACTTTGAAGAAAGAGGTGACATGGTCAGACTCCTTCCTTAGAAATATTTTTTATGACAGGCACCATAGTTTTTATTGTCTCCATTCACAGACTACATTCTTAGGTCATGTTAGGGCTGAGGGCAGGGGTGTGGGCAATAAACGGGGATGACAGACATCTACATGAGGTCGTTCACTATTTAGACAAAGGAACCCCAGACTTGTGAACCAATTATTGGGGAAAACAGGGCTGGAGAGGTGAAAAAACAGGTTTCTACCTGCAGTGAGGCTTGAAATGAAGAAAAGAAGGGAAACAGAAGACCTGAGGTACCATTTCACTTGGAGAAATAAATGCTGCAATGGTTTGCATATGTACACAGGGGTTTTGAGCAAATCACATCAAGGTGAGTGGGATGGATTCTGAGTCATCTTGAGGCACTTGAACTGTACCTCTGAGACTAGGGAGGTGAGCACACTTTGCACTGCCAGCTTATTCTACTGACAAAAAATGGGAATAAATTGTTGTTTCTTCAAATAGAAAAGATCGTTTCCAAATAACAAATGGATGACTTGTGGTTCTTGCTCTCTCTGTCTCTGTCTCTCTGTCTCTCTGTTTCTCTCTCTCATACATACACACACACACACACACACACACAGACACATACACACACAGACACACACACACACACACACACACACACACACACGGATATTGAGCTGTCCAATAATGGAATGAGCTACCTTTTCAAATAGTGAACTCCCCATCATGGATACATTCAAACAGAGAAACTGGATGACCAGATGGAAATGGATCCATTGGAGGGTATTCCTGCATGGAGTAGGAAGATCAATGAGATGATGGCTGCAGTTCCTTCTAAGTTCTGAAATTCTTTGATTCTACATAGAAAAATTGGAATAGGAAAAAGCAGAGTGATAAAAAAAATGAAGATGAAATTTCATGCCAGATTCTGCTGTTAGGACATCATCTTGCCCATGACCCACCATTTTGTATTGCCTTGTTATCTTACATCATAAGGAGCAAAGACTCCATCTCCCTGGTCCTGGCTTTTGGTATCCTATGCCATCAGAGCCACTGGTGGCAGCAGTGAGAAAGGCCCTGGTGCAGGGGTATCTCCGGGTGTTTATTAGGTTTTCCTATTTCTTTGTTTTAATTGGTTTCAGATGTGAGGGTGCCCAGCAGAGGCCCAGAATAAATAAAACAGATCATAAAATGTAGCCAAGCAAAATGGGAGTGAGTACTCCCTGCATGTATGGAAATGCAGTCCCAGAAAGGGCTCATAAATAATGAGGTGGAAACAGTAGTCTATTTTCTCTTTAATGGAAAGCCAATTAAGGACTCTCTCTGGACTATAGCAAAATGGTCAGATTTCTTTGTTCTGCATTATAGAAGGGGGAACAACACAGCCACAAAGACTGACAGAGAGGCTGGGAAGAGAGAACTCCACTGGTCATCATTTCTGAGGTTTGTAAAAGAGTGAATCAGCATGTTGGAAGCCAATATGAGGTGGCTTCTGTTACTGATTCCACCAGTAGTCATAAGGAGAGCTTCTAGTCAGAACTGATCACCAAGGGGGAGAGAGCAAGATTAGCAGAAATGTAGATCCTTAGTACCCTTACCAAGAATGACGTGCTGGGGTCATTGGCCTAAGCACATAGAAATGGACTTAACATTGACTAGAGCTCCAGTCACTTAACTTTGCAGAGGGCAGCCGAAATCAATGACTCCTTTGAGAACCTGGAGAACTGTTGGTTTTGATTAAACAATAGATTCAAGAAGAGCATTTGAAATCTCTTCTCACCAGCTAGGGATACCCAGAAAAATCATCTACATCCCAAGGCTCTAGAGCAGTTTTGTTTTTATACCTTGTGATTCCTTAATAATAACCCCTTTTCTTTATAGCATGACTTCTCCTTTTGTAAATATTTTTCCATATACTCATCACAACCCAACGATATACTATTGTGTGGAAAGGATTATTATCCCCATTTTACAGATGAAGAAACTGGCATAGAGGGGGTGAAGAATCTTACCCAGATCACACATGTAGTTAAAGGAAGAGCCAGGGGTAGGGCCCAAATGTCCTGACTGCTGAATCTGTTTTATGTTGACTCTGCTTTACCTTAGGGAATCTATAGCTTACCTAAGATAATCTTCAGTTGACCTGGCATCTATTTGATGAAAGTCAAGCCACATGAGACATCTTTTTTTTTTTTTACAAGTTGCATTGAATAGACAGCATGCCTCAAAAGATCTTTTGGGGATATTTGGTATTTTGTCCAATGCAGTAAGTTCTAGATACCTCAAGGAAGGCTGGTGGGCACTGACAGTTTAACTGGGGACTTGTGCAGTATAACTTGAGCAGTTACACTAAAGAGACCGGTTCATTTAGGGGAAACAAGATCCAGAGTTAACGTTTTTCTGAGAAGGATGATCCATAACTCAATGCCCAGGGGACTGGTGTCAAGGAGTCAGATGTGGAAAAATCAACAACAATCAGGAAGAGAATGGAGGAACTACCCTAGCTCATTTGTGGGATGTGCCTGGTGTAGGTTTTGTTGCCTCTTGGCTATTATATGTACAATTCACCTTCCTGTGTCTTGGCTAATTAATCCTCTGCGCCTTTTATACTGGTGATTCTGAAACAAAGAGCATCATGGTGTAGTTGATAGAGTTAGACTAGAAATCAAGAGACCCAGGTTCTAATGCTGGATCAGGCATGAACTCATTTTGTAACCTTGGGCAAATCATCCTCCTTCGTTGAGTCCTATGTAAAATACTGGTTGTACTCGATGATCTTGAAATTGTCTTCTAACTATCAAAACCTTTTGCCTTATTTATCTATTGCAGGGATGTGATAATAGAGTAGAACCAGTGCCCTTTCTCCCACAATTGGTAGGATAGATGGGGAGCCAGAGGGTACATGTACAGAGAGCACTCAGCAGGAGTTAACAGGTCAATAACCACATGAGATGTTAGTGGCTTGGGGTGCCATGTGAGAAGATGGTATCTCTAGCAGCAGAGATGCAGGGAGCTGTGCTGACAGAGGGTGGGAATAAGGCCAAGCATGGACCAGAGGGAGGGAGCTACATAGATTGCCTATGTAGTACTGAGGGATTTCCCCTACTCTGAAACAAGGGGCTTTTGCTGAGCTCAAGATGCAGTCACGCCTCCTAGATACCAAGAGCATATCAGAGGGAAGGAGGCAAACAGCAGAGGAGACGCTGAAAAGGTCTTGGGACCTGCAATATTAGTGCATGACACAGAGACTTTATTAAACTGTACTGGGAGTTTGCAAGGATTATGAACCAAACCTCTAAAGGAGAAAAAGAGCTCAGCTTGGGGATGGGGAGATGTGCTAAATTTTTCTACAAGCTGAATATAAGTCCTGTGTTTATTACTGCCTTGAATATAATGTGTGTTTGTGTGTGTGTGAGTACATGTGTGCGTGTGAGCATGTGTCCATGTATGTGTTTAAAGTACTTGGTGTCCTGACGCTTGCATGGGATGTTGAGGGTCATTTGAGAGACATGAGGCAGATGCTGATATTCCCAAGGGATACTGGGGTGGGGGGGAGGCATGGGTCATTGAAATTACTATTAGAAGGAAGCTCCTGAAACTGAACCTGGCTTGTCAAAGGTCAGGGTCTGGCATGTGTTAAGTAACGTTCTCTGAGTTTACAATGCTCTCTGGAAGTTCCTAATAGACAACTTGATCCAAATCTCCAGGCAAAAGTCTCAGGCTTTTCAACCTTGGCTTGAACTCAAACCCTAGCTCAAAATTAGTTTTAAGCACTAAGTGTTGGCTGTGACAGAGAAACATAGAGGCCAAGGGGGTCTGGAAAAACAGCATTGTCCATTCTGGGTAGGTGTTGATGTAGGCACCATATCACTGACAGAACAACTTCCCATTTGCACTCCACACCTCGGCCTGTCCACTAATCTACTCCTAGACTATGGGACAATTCAAAGCAGGAGCTGATACAAGAGGGGAAGCAGATGACAATATCTTAAACAACACATTCCATCTGAATGCAATTAGCTACAGTTGCAGATGAAGCTGAATCAATTGACTACAGTGATATTGTCAGGGAGGGATGTAGTCCAGGGGTTAGATCACGGTGGGAGTTGGTTGGCAAGATTTCTGGGCCAAATCCTCACAGTTAAGTGGCAAGACATGCTTCTTCTTAAGGATAAAATTTAACACCCTCTTTAAAATGTATACACCACCAACCATCTCACAGGGGTGGTCATGATACCCAGACATATCTCTATTCATCTATGTGCATAGCTATCTATTCTATATCTATGTATCTATCTATGTATCTATGTATCTATGTATCTATGTATCTATCTAAATGAGATAGGGCAGTGGGAAATAAAGACTTAGCTTTGCCATAGGTATGTAAGTGATCTGGGTGAGTTATGTAATGTTTTTGTTTGTTTGTTTTTGGAGCAGAACTGACTATCCTCACTTCTTAGCTTCAGTTGGGTACACTACTGCCTATCCACAAGTCTCAGTACTGACTTTCTGTTTCTTCCTCCTTAGCTTTTCCCAGGTCATGGGTATTGCTCAGATAAGGTTCATGCCCCCATTTAAGAGAATATCTGTGCTAGGGGAAATAAACGGGAAATGAAAGAGATCTGGAAGCATTTTAAGAATAAGAGAGTGCCAGGGAGAAGTAGGGAGGGATTGTGGCTTACTCAATATGGGAAAGCTACAGGCCAATAGGAAGTCTTATGGGGGAAGGACAAACAAATTAGCCTAAAGATCAGATGCAAGAGAGAAGTTGATACATGAGAACTGTGGGTAGAGTGTTTAGATATTTTACAGAGTAACCTGCAGGTGTTCAAGATGGAAAAGATAGAATATAAAGCAGAGAATTATGGGTCAGGGTGTGCTGGTAAATGCTTAACAACAGATCTACCAAAAATGTACACCTAACATACTTTTAAATTTCATATGCATTAATAACATTTTCCTTCATCCCTTTCTTCAGTTAAGACAATGAACAAAACAATAAATCAAGTCCTGATTTGTATCATTTCCTCATTTCTGAGGTGTAAATTTTCATAGTGAAAATTGAATAATTCATTGGCTCCAGCATGCTCCTGATTAAGGGGCTATAAAGTGGATGGGGTTTGTTTCACATGCTGGCAGAGGAGGTGACTGCCTTGGGAGCAGGGCAGCATCCTGAGATCCCAGAATCCCACTACTCATTCAGTGAGAGCTGAAATTCTCTTACCTGGGAACAGGAAATTCCCCTTCAAGAGTGGAACTCTCAAAAAAAAAGAGTGAAACTCTCACTAAGGTACTACTGGGTGATATCAGTGCCTTTCTTTGAGCAGGAAGAGAAGGGGACCAGGAGTCCAAAAGATAGAGAAGCCCCAGTGGGTGAGGGAAAAGGTATTGAAAGGCTAGATTAGCTTGTGAGTAGGCTATGGTAAGGAATTTAACCTACTCTAAAATTTTGTTTTGTCTTGGCCCCTAATGAAAGATAAATATAATATGTGGGCATTACAATAGTTGGAAGGCCTGGAAGTTAAAAAGATGAGTGTAATAGATGAAACAGTGTCATATATTTAGTAAGTATTGTCTGGGCTCATTTTCCCAGAGCTAGACTGGTTACATCTCCACATCAGAGTTCCAGGGGTACCCCTTAGGTTCTGAGATTTCTTTTTTGTGTGTGTGTGTGAGGCAATTGGGATTAAGTGACTTGCCCAGAGTCACACAGCTAGGAAATATTATGTGTCTGAAGCCAGATTTGAAATCAGGTCCTCTTGACTCCAGAGCCAATGCTTTATCCACTGCACCACCTAACTGCCCCTTCTTTTTCTAATACTATTGACTCAAGCTTCTATTCTGGTGTGGCTCTCCCCACCCCCACTACCAGTTGTCAGTGATTAGTTTCATTCAACTAATTAACATCAATTAGATTTTACAAATGGATATTTGCTTTGAAGACATAGCAAGAAGCAAAATTTTAATATTCCCTCCTATTTCCTTGGGGGACACATTCTTTCCTGTACCAATCTCTGGAGAAATTGGGCTCAGACTTGACACAATTTTACCTAGCATTAGGTCTCACCGTGTTCATTTCCCAAGGAGGCATTACTGTCAGATGAGTCCTCATTTCAGCCACTTTTGGACTGGGTTCCAGTATTTTCTCCTTTTTCCTTGGGGAATGTATGCTGGGTTGGCTGTAAAACCTAGTATGGTCTTTATTCCGGGACTCTTGGACCTCGGGTGGTTCATTCTCCTGACCTTTCAAAACTCAAGAAGTTAGTCATATGTGGGCTTCTAATGGGGAAGGCTGAAGGCTTCTTCCCTTATAGCATTTTGTCTTCCTTCCCTCACCAGAATGGTGTCAAGCAGGAAAAAGTCAGAAAGAAAAGAGATCAAAATGAAAAACCAGCCTTCAGCTCTGGTTACACGGATGTGGCCAATTGGATAGGTTCCTCTTCATCATATAGTAAGCAGCCCAGAACCTGTTATATTAATATTTATGCATGCTCTGAAGTCTCTTTAAGTGACTTCCATTATACATCATCACAATTGTCTCAGAAGCAGGCTCCCCAGCTTCTTCCACATAGGAAATTGTCTTAGTGGGACTTTGTGAATGCTCATAAAGAGGAAACTCAGTCTCCTTATTGCATGTGGGAGAAAGAATTATGTAGACGTGGGTTCTCAACTGGGCTCTGACTACAACCAGCTATGTTACTTTGGACAAATCCCCTCCCCTCTCTGAGCCTCTGTTGTTCCTCTGTTAAAAGAGGGGGTTTTGCTAGTTTATTTTATAGGTTCTTTCTAGCTATAGCCTTTTAGGATTCTACAAATTGGCAGGAAGGATAAATTACAGAACAGTGTCAGAAGATAAAAACCCAAACTATTCATCGGAGATGTTTTATGTTGTTGATTTGAGACCAATAGAAATGCCCATTTATTCCTATTAGTTTCTATGCACTTGATAATGCCCCATTTTCCTAGTGATAGGGACACTTTGGACCAGAGAGAGAAAAAGATGCTAGAGGGAATACAGCTGCCCCAAATCATACAGGCAGTGTTAAAACTAGTGTTGGTTCAGTTGGATGCTGGGAGAAGTGATTGAAGAAATTTTTATGGTTGTATATTGGAGTAAGATTGATAGTGAGAGAATAGTATTACAAATGGCAAGTAAGTCCATAATGAGGATCTTTCATGGGTTGTATGCATAGAAATGAGAGTGTAAGTGAGTTCATGTACATGAGGGCAGAAGGGAGGTAGGGAATCCCAACTGTTCTTTGAGACCCAATATGAGAAACACTGTATATTATATGGGAGTAGGACAATGATTTGGCAGTTTCTAGAAGTCCCATTCATCTTGATACAGTGAGAGACCAGGGGAGAGGGCCATGATTAGAACCTTTAAAATTAGATTCTTACATAGCACATTTGAATTTTGATTCTCTAAGCTGTAACTGGTTCTGGAAGAGGCAATATTGGGTGACCGTGGACACTGGATGTATGTGACAGTAAGTAATAGGATACCTGGTACCTGACCAATCATTTACTCGCTAAGTAATAATAAATTGATGTTTATATAATGCTTTCGGGTTTTAAAATTCTTTATATATAGCAGACCATTTGAGCCTCACAATAATCCTGTGAGGCAGAATCAATGCATTTATTAAGCACCTACTATGTGCCAGTATCTGTGCTAGAGAATGTAGATACAAAAAATGAAGTAATCTCTACTGACAAACTAATATTCTAATGTAGAAGAGGACAAATGCATCTACATGCATATTATATATATGTGTGTGTATATATATAAAATTAATACATGCAGAACAAATACAACTATATATGAAGCAGTAAATAAAAGCAATTTGGAAGGAAAGACACAAGCAATTGAGAAGATGAGGAAAGGCTTCATGTAAAGGTGATACTTGAGTTCAGTCTTGAAGGAAGCTAGGGAATCTGAGAGATGATGGTAAAGAGGAAGTGCATTCCAGGCATGGGGTATGACCAGGCAAAGGCATGAGACAGGAAGCAGAGTGCCTTGTGTGAGGAATAGAGAGAAGACCAGTTTGGCTAGTCTCTAGAGTGTGGGAGAGAGAATAATGTACTATGAGATTACAAAGAGGTTGAGGCCAGTTGGTAAAGGGCTTCAAAGCTAAATGGAGGCATTTAGAGACAGTAATGAGCCACTAGAATTGATTGTGTAGGGAGTCACATGAGCAGATCTGGGTTTAAGGAAAATCACTTTGGCAGTATTGTCTATGATGGACTGGGGTGGAGGAGACACTTGAAGCAGGCAGGCCAATTGGAACTCGATTGCAATGGTCTCATTGTTATTGTTTGTCCTTTGTTCTTGAAGAGGACCAATGACATCAGGAAGACAGTAGTCCAGAGAAGAAGGGATGAAGGCCTGGATTTCCTAAAGTGGTAGTTGTATGAATGGAGAGAATAATCCAAATTTAAAAGATGTTGTAGAGGTAGAAACAGCAAGATTTGGCAACTGATTGGATGTATATGGTGAGGGAACATGAGGAGGTAAGGATAATGCTGATATATACCACCAAACAAAAGTTTGGTGGTGTCTTCTATGGAAATATGGAAGTTTGAAGGGGGAAAGGCTGGGCCCCAGGGAAGAAGATAAAGAATTCAGTTTTGGACTTGGAGTTTAAGGTATCGCTGGGATATCCAGTTGGAAATGTCAGATAGGGAATTGATGATGTGAACCTAAAGCTCAGAGAAGAGACTGATGCTGGTGATGTCTGTCTGTCTGTCTGTCTGTCTGTCTGTCTGTCTGTCTGTCTGT
>NW_020948983.1:8445658-8624923 GCF_900497805.2 Vombatus ursinus
TGTCTGTCTGTCTGTCTGTCTGTCTGTCTGTCTGTCTGTCTGTCTGTCTGTCTGTCTGTCTATTTATCTATGACATATATGGGCAGCTAGGTGGCACAGTGGATAGAGTGCTGGGCCCAAAGTCAGGAAGACTCATCTTCCTGAGTTCAAATCTGCCTCCATCACTCACATTTCTCCCATTCCCTTTTTCTCAAAACTTCTTGACATCATCCCCCACTGTCACTTCCTTCCTCCAGTCTCTGACAATGAGGTGCTCTTCTCTTTGCCAAGGCCAACCCTTCTACACGCGTGCTTGAACCCATCCCCTCCCCTTTTCGCCAGCAGTTTGCAATCTCAATCATCCTTCCCCTTTCTCTTTAATCTTCAACCTCTCCCTATCAACTGGTTTCTTCCCTACTACTTTCAAACATATTCAAGTCTCCTCCATTCTTGAAAAAATTTTTACTTGACCCTACCATACCTTCGAACTATTTATTGTCCTCTCATTCTTATGCAAATATCTAGAAAAATGTATTTACATTCACTTTCTTTTTCTCCTTTTACTCACTCCTCTGGAATCTGGCATCCAATTCCATCACTTAAATTAAATCACTCTTTCCAAAGTTACTAATAATCTCCTAATTGTTAAATCCAATGACCTTTTTTCAGTCATCTTTTTCCATTTAACTACTGTATTGACCATTCTCTTCTCCTCAAATCTCTCTCCTCTTTGGATTTTTCTAACACTACTCCCTCCTGGGTCTTCTCTTATCTGACTACTTCTCCAACATACCCCAAGAGTTTTTTCAAAGTTTTGTCCTGATGTATGCATATATGCATATATATATGTGTGTGTGTGTATACATATATATATACACATACATACACACATAATATATAAATGTGTATATATATATATAAATGTGTGTGTGTGTGTATATATATATACACACATATATACATATATACATATTTGTTGGTCATTTGTTTTTCAGTTGCATCCAACTCTCCATGACCCTATTTGGGGTTTTCTTGCCATTTCCATCTCCAACTCACTTGACAGATGAGGAACTGAGGCAAACAGGGTTAAGCCCAGGGTCATACAGCTCACATCAAATGGTCTTAGTTTTCTAAGTAACGGAAGAGGCCAAGTCCTCACCTGAGAGAGAAATGGGAAGAGATAGAAAGGTAATACTGTAATAGTTGTCCAAAATTATACAGATAAGTAAATTGAGGTTCAGAAAGTTTAAGTAACTTGCCCATTATCACACAAATAATAAGGGTCAGAAGGAAGAATTGAATTTCAGTATCCTTAGGTAGTCACTGAATACCTACTTTTTTTTTTTTTTTGGTGAGGCAATTGGGGTTAAGTGACTTGCCCAGGGTCACACAGCTAGTAAGTGTTATGTGTCTGAGGCTGGATTTGTACTCAGGTCCTCCTGAATCCAGGGCCAGTGTCCCTCCATAATTTTTAAGTTTAAATGAAACAAAAGAAATAGTTATTCACAATATCACATAGTACCTGGCAAGTACCCTAATAGGTAATATTGACAATTAGTCCTGGGTAATACAAAGAAAGGGGTGGTTGCTGCCTACAGACCTGGGATGATAAGGGAAAGTCTCACAGATAAGGTGGGAACTTGACTGTACTTTGAAAGTTGGCAAAGGTAAAGAGGGTTGTGAAGGGCACTCTAGGAAGGGGTGACAGCATGAACAAAGGTTTGGAGTTGGAAGGAACTGAGACTTGTTCTGTGCCCAGTAGAATTGATGGGGCCAGAGTCAAGCATTGTTAGTTTAGCAGTGGTCTCTACCAAGTGCCTCCTGAATGCAGGGCACTTTCCTAGGTCACGTCAGAGACACAAAAATGAATAAGGCACATTCACTTTATTGAGTAACTACAATTTAGGGGCTTGTAAGAATTCATCTCCTCGGCAGAAAATTGTCAGATAAAGCGAAGATACTTAACCTCTCCCAGTTCCCTGAGATACTGCTGGCGGCAGGAAATAGGGCCATGGCAGCTAGGTGGTGCAGTGGAGAGAGTGCTGAGCCTGAAGTCAAGAAGATTCATCTTCATACCTTCAAATCTGGCCTCAGACACTTACTAGCTGTGTGACCCTGGGCAAGTCACTTAACTCTGTGTGCCTCAATTCCTCATCTGTAAAATGAGAAGGAAATGGCAAATCACTCCAGTATTTTTGCTAAGAAAATCCCAGATAGGCTCACAGAGTTGGTCACGATTGAACAACAGAAATGGTCAGCATCTATACTCCTATCTTCTAATGAGTCTGAGGTCTCCTTGATATGACCATTAATGTCCCATAGATTGCCTATTAATGTAACTCTTAACCATTTCATTCATTAAGTTTGCTCCATGAAATCCACCCAAAATCCTGGGGACCTTTCTCTATTGTCCAGATAGCTTGAGGATGCCATTACCAGACTGCTTCTCAGTTATCCCTCACTCTTCCAACATGACCCACCTTTCTTTACACTTCTCAGATTCTACTTACATTTCATTTATAGCACTTCATAGGTGTGTTTGCTGTGTACTTCTATATTGTCCTTTGGGGTGATCCTTTCGTAATCATACATCACTAGAAAAGCACTGATATTCCACAGATGGGCCTCTTCTGGGCGTGAGAAACATGGAGCCATTTAAAAGAGCCTTGAACTTTTCCAAAGGTAATCCAGTGCTCTCTCCTCTTCCTGTTCAAATATCAGCCCAATTCATTGGCAGATGAGCTATACAAGTTGCTTGTCCAACTTCGTGTCACAGGCTGGACAAAAAGCATTCTTCATCCATTCGATTTTTCTCATGAGAAAAGTCAGATTGAACTCTTTTTGAAGCATTGTAGATTTAGTATGTTTGGCAATTTTCCAGACCTTGATGCAATCAGCACCATGTTGTCCTCAAACAGGAACATCTGGAGGACCTTACCTACAAGGAAATCCTCTTTGACTTGCAATCTGTAGTTGGTTTTTGTCTGTAACTATGCTGATCACTTTTGGTGAGTACATATCATTCTGTTTTAATCCTCATATGACATTGATGACCATAGGGTCATTGGACAAGGTTATCTCTCTGTTGCTATGTCTTTCAGGGAATCATAAAATTTATTTTTTACTTTTTTTTATTCTGAACTTAATAAACACACAAAAATGTGCATATATAATATATTAGAATAGAAAAAGGGGATTGTATATGAAATTGCAGATCCCTGTTATGTACAACTTGTTTTTCTTTTTAAGCACATAAGAAGTTCAACCTGTAACTTTCAAAGCTGTTTTTCCTATCTGTATTTTTCAGGTTTTCCTTCTCTTCTCTTCTTTGCATTTAAAAAAAAAAGATGCCTCAATGGTCCCATTTCTTTCTTTTCTTTTTTAATTCTTTGTCAGCCTATTCCTATCTTCTTTGAGATAGAAAAAAAGTAGGCATGGGAGTCAATAGTCATCGATGTTCTCTTGGTTGCTTTTTCGTATAATAATAAAGCTTAAGACTTTTCCCCATACACATTTGGTGTCTTCCCCTAATTCAGACACCTTGAGGATTGAGCCCTCTGTGCCCCTGATATTGTGTTGCCTCCAGCACAGACCTACTCTGTATCTACTTGGTTTAGTTCAACTGTTCTTCCTGTCTTTATTTTCTTCAGTAGCATTTCCACTTCCTCTAGATGTTCTCCTAGGATTGTAATACTAGAACCCAAAAGCTGTGGCTCAACTGTCTTGATTGTGAAAAGAATTTCTCAGAAAAACACTTTGCAGGTCATTTTCATCTTTCTTCTGATTATTGTCTTCCTTCTAGTTTCATCCTTAAAAAATGTCCTAAGGATGATTTTGTTTGGTTGGGTCTCTTGCTAAACTTTCCTGAAACTTGTTTTGTTCTCCATTGCTTCTCATTACTGCATGAGGTGATACTGTCCATAACCATCCTTTTATATAGGACTTTACAAACGTGTTTATATTTTAAACTACCATGACCCTTAGCTGCCATATCTTCCCACTGGGCAAGCAGGTCAAATGTTTCCTACCTGAGGTAAGTTTAGTATCTTTTGGTCTCCTTGTGGCAATTTATTTGCATTAGTTTAGGTATATAATTATAAAATAATAATCAATGTTGATGTCCTTTATTATACCAATTTCCCATTTTTAAGGACTAAAAACTTGTTTGAATATATCAGGTCAGAATTGTTTTGATATCGTGTCAAATATTTTTATTCTTCTAATTTCATATTAATTTTAATCTTTGTTCTAATAATCTTCATCCTAAAGTCGGTGGCGTGTTTATGGACAGATAATTAATTGTATGATTCCCACATCAGTATCAAGTTATTTGTTACATATTAAAGCCAAATCCACTTAGTTTTTTTTTTTATTTTAATTTGGAGCTCACTATGTCCAGAACCTTTTGATTATTTCTTTAAAGAAAGTATTGATGATGTATATAAACATGAGGTGTCTGAATAGTCTACAAGTCTTTAGTGCCTCTCATTCCTCACTTCTAAATCATATTTTCCAACATATTTTTCTTCATTCTTAGCTAGATTTACCTTTGTAGTGAGGTCATCTAGTACCAAAATATTTGGGGATTTAATTTGGAAGATTTCATGAAGTTCTTCTTAGAATTCATCTATCTCTTCATCCTTTGACCCAGATGCCAGTTGCAATTATTTTAGTTCTTTTTTTTGAGTATCATGAATATAACAATGCAAGATGACCAAATAGCTCATGAATGGATGCTTCATGTTGCCTTTGGACACACGATAAAAACCAACTCTTGTTTCATTCTCCATGAAGAATTGATGAGCTATCCTTCCATTTAGTCAGAACTTCTTTTTGTCTCCTGATTTTTTTTACATACAAGAATGTCAAGACTAACATGATTAGATTCATAGTTACCACAGAATGCAATGCTACTTGTTGATTATTGGACAAGAATCTCTCTTTTAGAGTACAGGTAGGTTAATGTTTATAGATGGTCTACAAACTTTGGGAGACTTAGGAGCCTCCTCCTTTTCTCCCTCCCTTCTGCCTGTCCCTGTCACTGAAAGTAGTAGAAAGAGAATATAAAAGTGACTGTGGTCCATTTTGTGTTTTTCTTAGTTTTGTAGTTTGCCATGGTCAAAGAATTTCTCACTAACCGACTAGCCTACCGGTGATATACTTCTCTGTATTTAGCGAGGCTGGTCCTCAGAAAGCAGATAATTTGTTGTCAGGATCTTTCTAGCATGGTAGACTCTACTAGAATTTGTTCTCTTGGTCACACTTACACAATTATAATAAAGTGCAGGATTTTTTCCATGCCTTTGGTATTTTCCTCTCCTTCAGATGCTTGAGAATTGACATTTTACTGCTCTCAAAATACCCCTATAGAACATGAGAATCTAATTCACACCACAATGAGGCATGAGTAGGACTGTGTAGAGTTCTCATTATTATTATTTAGAGAAAAAACAAAACAACCATTCTCTTTAGAGGTTGAAGCTAGTTTAAAAAAAACAAAGACATGAATCATTAACCTTATTCCTAGTAATATTCCTTAAGTTTATTTCTATGCATTTAGATCACTTGCTTTTCCAAAATGGAGGGCCAGGAAATTTTTGTGAACTTCCCTTCCCCCAACAAGCCATGGCTTCTAGAAGGCCCCCAAATCTTCCCTTCTCCCTCCATCTCACATTATCTCAGCTTACTTTTCCAATGGATACATTTAACATTCATAGTCTCTTATAATACTAAGTGAAATCAGAAGAAAATATGGTAATTAATCCATTGTGCATTCAAGGATTCAGGCTTGAGCAGCAGATGGGAAAAGTTGTGGATCATAACCCCATGCAATATTTGACAGAATATCAGTCAAATATAATTCACATATCTTCATGTTTCTGTCAGTCCCTCTCATCTAAAGTTAATTTAAAGCGACAAGAAGTACATTCACACTTTTCAAAGAGTAACACCAAATCTCCCAGAGTCTTCAGTGGTCCAAAGGAGCCCAGTTTGGTTTTGTTAAGCAATATTTGGTCTGAACTCAGACACGTTAACACTCAAGACTAATTAATCAAGATCAGGATTGATCAGTCTCCTTTCTTTGTAGATCCAAGCTCTTTTCACCATATCCAAAGAATGCTTCTGATGGAGGAATCATGATTTGCACCAGTACCATTTCCCAAGAATGCAAGTTTTGCAACAAAGTTTTATTAAGGTTTATAAGGGTTCCCAGTGTTTAGCCTAGTTAAGAAGGAAGTGCTGTCAGCTGGTGAAACAACCTATGTGAATAAGATTTAGGTTGTATACTGCATGAGGAGTCCTCTGGTCTGTAGGTGGAGTGGCAGGGATATTGGTCAGCTAGAGTATCAGTGGTAGGCTCTTTTTTTTCTTTAAAGTAGTTTGTAGAATTTTTTCCACAAGTGCCAACAGGCAATCACAACTTCATGAAACTTACATGAAAACTAGTTTTATTACAAGAGAGATGAACATGCATGTAGAACCTGAAGAGTTCACAGTCCATACAGAAGTTTGCATATTTATAATAGCAAGACAAAGGAAGGAGGAGATACGAAGACTCTCCACCTAAAGGGGTGTGGCATGGAGAGGGGAAAGGTGCAGTAAAGGTGGGAAAAGGACAAAACCACTCCTGAAGGGGAGGGCCAAGGTGATGGCAAAAGCCATATTCTTTTCCTTTGGGAACTGCTAGACCATGAAGACAGGATGGTCGGCTTATCTATGAGGGTCCCAGCTGCACAATCAATTTCTTCGTCTAGTGTGGACTGACCCCTGCCTGTCTTGACTCCCAAGGACATACAGGAAGTCCAGTTTGGGATGCAAACAACAAATTATGTCAGTTTGAGAGAGGGGAAGGGGAGGGGGGCTTCATCTTTGACATATTCAGGACCTCCTGCATACTCTGGGACCAGTGTTTCTGGAAAATATGGCAACTCAAAAAAGACAAACTCAAGGGACACCTTACACTCCTTAACACACTTTAACATTATAAGGTCTTTAACTCAATCGAATTTAACCTGCATTTATTAAACATCTGTATGGGTAAAGTACTGTACTGGTAGGCCAGTAGAATGGCTCCTGCTAGGGATTGGGGATACATAGACTACTACTTTCAAGGGTTCTTTTTGCTCCTTATTGCTTTCTTACCATACCATGTTGACCTGTATTGTCATATAGCATTAAAGGGCTCTAGGAAAACCTAAGATCTTTGTGAAATGGATTGATTTTGGTTTTTTTGTCATATTAGAAGACACGGGAAATCTGGCTTTGTGGGGCAGAGAAGTTTTAATGGGTTTGTGGAGGAGGATGGTAGAAACTAAGAGGAAGAATAAAGTAGTAGAAAGAGTGCCAGGTGGGACACAGTTAATCTGTTCCACCAAAATAGGGAACCTTCCTGTTACCATCTTGGTACAGGCCTCTATCCCATCTTTGACCTGGAGAGGAGAGACATGTGTCAATCTGATACTTTCTCTTTTTAACTAATCATTCTGGTTAACTAGATGCCAAAGATAGTTTTTGTATATTGCTGAAAGAAGGTCCATATTATAAGAGCCCTCTAAAATTTGCTGCCCTGGGGCAATAGCCAGTTGCCTGGCCCTAGTTACTGTTCTATAATGTAGCCTGCAAAATTCACAAATCTTCAGGTCAGTCATCAGAGCAAATGATATTACCATTACGTATATGCATAGCCTGCCCAGAAAACAGTATTGCCCAATGTTTTAATGGCTATAACCAGCAATAACTTACTAAGGAAAAAGAATTGATAGTTGCTGGCATTACTCAACTGGAGCTTTCTAATGATTAATTAATTATACTTCACCACACGCAAAACTGGTTGGGCAAGTGTTTTGCTGTTGGACACAGACTCAGAGTTGGCACAAATTCAGGAAAGCTAGGCCTGAGAGGTGAGTATAAAGGAAACAAAAGGAAGGGAAAGGAAATACAAGGTCAGTGTTTGTGTCAGGGATGGCGGTGGGAAGGGTTGGTTTTAAGAGAGAACAAAGGGAGTTCATCCCCAACCCACCTGAGACACCTCAACCAAAACCTGTGTAAAAGGCGCACCTTATACTTGGTGTCCTCCCATGTTCTAGAGAATGTTGGTGAGAAGAGGAGGGAGGAAATGTTCCAGAGAAATATACATAATACAGTTGGATCAGAACACTGGGCCTAGGGTGGGGTAGGGGCAGAAATCAGGATTCTGATACTACATGTACTACATGTGCAGTTACATTAATAAAGGAAGAGCATGGAGAGCAAACTAGCCCTGTTCTAATCTGCCTTTATCAGACTATTGTATCTAGTTCTCGGCATCAGACATACATTTAAAAAAAAAGTTTTATGGATGCCTTTGGTTTTTACACTACAATCTTCTCCTGTCATATATCTCCTTCCCCAAATAATTGAACCTTCCCTTGCAACAAAACCATCTAATACAGTGATTATATCCGGTACCCCGCACCTGAAGTCCCTCACTTTTCTACCAAAAAGAGTGTTGTGTTTCATCATCTGGTCTCTGAGACTAAGAATGGTAATTACAATTAATCTGACATTGGTGGCCTTCTAACATTGTTTTCATTCACATACAGGGGTCATTCTGGGTATTATTCTCTTGATTTTGTTGACTTCATTCTCTTATCATTTCCTACGCTTCTTCCCATGTTGTTTATTACATTAAAATCATTTCCCATTGTATTTATCTATTATAATTCAGCCATTTCTCTAATTTGTTTCAAGGTTTGGGGTTCTTTTTATACCATAAAAAGTATTGCTATGAATATTTTATACGGGGCACTATCTTTTGGCCAATAACAGCATTTTTGGATCAAAGGGAAAAAACAGTTTAGTAACTTTTCACAGATAGTTACAATTTTTTTTCCAGAATAGTTGAACTGATTAAAATTATATCAACAGTGTTGCAATATTGGGAAAAAATATTGCAGCAAGTTTCTCTGAAAACAAGCCTTCTATCCATAATATATAAGGAAGGATTTAAATATATAAGAACAAGAACTATTCTTCAATAGATAAATGGTGAAAGGATGTGAAGAGATAATTCTCAAAAGATTTCAAACTATCCAAAACTATATGAAAAAATGCTCTAAATCATTAATAATTATACAAATCCAAATTAAAATAACTCTGAGACTCTACCTTATAGCCACCAAATTAGAAAAGTAGATTAAAAAGGAAATTGACAATTAGTAGAGGGGCTGCAGGAAACTGATTTACCCATTCTGGAAGCAACTATGCTCCCAAAGTCATTAAGCTGTTTATACCCAGTGATTCCACTACTAGGCCTTTAAGAGATCTCAAAGGAAGAGGAAAGGTACCCATATGTACAATAATAGTCAGAGAAGCTCTTTTTGTTATATCAAGGAACTGGAAACTAAAGGGATATCCATCACTTGGGGAGTGGCAGAACATCTTAACGTAATGGAATTCTATTGTGTCAGAAGAAATGATGAAAGGGATGGTTTCACTTTCGATGACTTGTATGAACTGATGCAGAGTAAAGTGGGCAGAACAAGGAGAATAATTTATTTAATAACAACAACATTGCAAAGAAAAACCTCTTTGAAAGACTTAAGAATTCTGATCCATACAATGACTATGATTCCAAAGGACCAATGATAAGACATGGTACCTACCTCCTGACAGAAAGATGATGGGTCAAGATGCAGAATAAGACATACATTTTCATACACAATGTGGGAATCTGTTTTGCTTGATTATGTATTATGTTACAAGAGTTTTTTTTCTTCAATTGGGTGAGGTGGGTGATGTAGGAAGATAGAGGGCCTAGTCATAGGGTTGCCACAAAAGAAGAAATGAGAAAAGTGAATCATTGAAGCATTTTTAAAAAAATGCACAGAAGAGAACAGAAGGAAATCCAGAAGGAAACGCAGACAAGCCGGACAGCTTTGAAAGTAATGTGCTGAATTTATTATATCCTTAAAAAATAAAAGCAAGATGTATGTAATAGAGATTTGGAATTTCATGCACATTCCTTTTTTTCCTGTTCTACTTTGTACAGAAAAATGCTCAATTTATTTGTTGTTTGTTAAGTTCAATATACATATATATGAAAAAAAAACAGCATATCAATGTGACTGTATTCCAAAATCTGAGCATCATATTTTTAAGAAGGATACCATGACAAACTGGAACAGGTCCAGTGGAGGGGGACAAGATTCAGAATTTCTGGAAAAAGGAAAAACTAAGAAAAACAATTTTGACTCTCAGGGATATTTCTTGCCAATAGCAGATTGTCAGACATCCAGTAGGAGTCAAATCCTTGAACTCTGGGGGCCATGGAATGAGTACCATTTTTTTTTTAGCAGTCCTAAGTATTACCTGGGCTAGAGGCCACCTGTGCAGGATTTGGATTTGGAAAATGGGCTCAAGGCAGGAATACTCTGCTGAGGTATCTGGGCAGGATTGATTTCCCTTCCAAGATTATGGACATTTCCTAAGTAATAAGATCTAAGTCTGTATGGTGCACTTCATATCTGCCCTCAGACACTTACTGTGTGACCCTGGGAAACTCACTTAACCCTGTTTGCCTCAGTTTCCTCATCTGTAAAATGAGCTGGAGAAGGAACCGGCAAACCCCTCCAGTATTTTTGTCAAGAAGACCCCAAATGGGGTCACAAAGAGTCAGACACAACTGAAAAAACAATTGAACAACAACAACAAGTCTACACAGAAGTGTAGAGGTGGGCCAGTAGAATGAGTCCTGCTGCCTTGGCTGCTGGCTTTCATCAAGTCTGGTGCTAGGCCTAGGTAATAGGAAAAGAGGGAATGATGTTGTGGCTCATTTACAGATTTTATGTAGGGGCAAGAGGGCTCCATTCCCTATGCCTATGACCTGGAGTGACTACCCATGCTCGTCTATTTTTTTCCAACTCTTTAACCTAGGGTTTGGCTCCCTGGCCCCTCCTATTACCTTTTACCATTTCTTATTTACTATCATTTCTTCAGAGCTTCAGAATGGTGTCTTGGATAGAGAGCACCTTGGGAGTCAGGAAAACGTGGTTCAAGTGCTGCCTCTGACACAAATGATTTGAGATTTTAGGTATGTCAGTTACCCCCGCAGGACCCCCAGACAACTCCCCAAGGCTGTAAGTTACTGATCTGTACAGACTTATAGAAGGAAATCTCTCCTCAGGAGTCCTAACGAATCACCATCCAACCAAACAAATCCCTTCTTCAAAGTTCTCATCCAATTCTCTTGAAAGGAAATGCATTTTTCCAACTTCTCCCCTTCCTGGTTGTCACTGGAATAAGAACATAACCCTTCCTTGGCTTTTCTGAAGGTGGGCGTTTTGGTTTTTTCTTTCTAGTAACAAAAAACAGGCAGAAATTTAAAATGACAAAGGGGGAAAGTTTCAAAGTTTTGCATAAATATTAAAAGGTTATACATGCAGTGGGAGCTTGGCCTCCTAGATTCTTCTCAGCAGTTTCTCTTCACTTAACACATCTGTCCTGTGGTTCTCTTTGCAGTTACCTAGCCTAGTGAGGTCTGAGTTGAATGCTAGCCTAAACTTGGGCTCTTAGCCTAAGGTAGGTTTAGTTGAGCAAGGAAGAGTGGGAAGAAGACTAGACATGATGTCAGAAGACTTAGGTTCAAATCCTGGTTCTACTAAGAATTTTATATATGAATTTAAGTGACTTGTTTTCCCTTGTTTGGCCGCAATGATCTCAAATACAAAATAAGAGGGTGGAACTAGATTATCCCTAAATCTGATATTCTATGAATCTGTGAACTAGGTTTTTCAGCCTTTCTGGAGCCTGTTTCTTAATCTCATCTTTAGCTGTCAGGCTGTGGGGTTGCAGAAGGCACTTTTTAAATCTGGCTCCTCCAAAGATTTCTCCCATTCTCTACAGATTGTCTTGCAAGGACTTTGTAGCCTCTTCTCGTCCCCTTACTGAAGGTCTCAATGGATCCAGCTTCTTTGAAAATTCCACCCTCCACACCATCTTCTTACTTGGGGAAAGCAATTTTCTACTTAATCCCCAGAGATTCATCATCTGCAATGTGGAATGTGCTTGTATCCATCCCCTCCTTTACCTTCCTTAAATATCCTTAATAGCTCTTTGAAAGTCCCAGCACAACCTTGATTGGGTCCTTTTTGTCTTTGCCTATTTGCCTGAAGTGAGATTAAAGACAGTTATCAAGACTAGTCCTAGCCTCTTGGTGAAGCTCATCTCTTGAACTAAATCAATTAAATTCAACAAAAATTTATTAAGCACCTTTCTATGCATCAAGCACCATACTAGGCTCTAGAGATACATAAACAAAAACAAAACAGTCCCTGCCCTCAAGAAGCTTACATTCTGTTGTGGAAAACAGACGTGCACAAACAAGTAAATACAAAATAAATACAGAGTAATTTCTTGAGGTCAGATGAGGAACACTAAGGGAAAGTTGAGGGAAGCGGGAAAATCCTCTTATAGCATACAGATCTACTTGCTCAGAGCCTATGTGCCCTGTGGCTTGAGGATTTCTGGGGTGATTGTCTTTCCCATGGTTACTGTCTTCAAAAGCCCCCTATAAACTGAACTCCTGAGTCCCCCTGTTGGAGCGCCCATGACTTTTCCTATTTCTGTTCTGGGGAAGCTTCCAATTTATAGTCTTTAGCTCACTTATAGAGCTGGGATGAGGGAAAAATTGTGAGCTCAGTGAATGATCACAGCCCAGGTATTTCCCATTTCCCAAGTATTTTTTGATAACTCATCTCCCAGATGTTCCCCTCTTCACTTTTCCTTCTACCCCAGAGGAATTGTTCTTTCTAGAATCTAGGTTCCCAATTGGAAAATACATAGTGTGATAGACAATGCCTTCCTCTGCTAAGAAGGGTAGTCCCACAGAAACTACCTCTCATTGAAGGGTTTAACTTTTGGTTTGTTCTTAAATGATCTGAGTGGTGATACCAGCGGTCAGGTGACGGAGGTGTTTCTGGGGCCAAGCGGCCATCTACTGTAGCGTGTATAGCCAAATGGATAGCATGGATTAGGAAGCAGAGGACCTGCATTCAAATCCTGCTGTTGCTACTTCCTAATATAGTAGCCTTGGGGAGAAAACTTGATCTTTCTGGGCTTCACTTTCTTCACATATAAAATGAGGTGATTTGATTAGATTATCTCTAAGGTCCATTCTAGCTCTAAATCCTATAAATTCAGATACCTATCAGGTCCTTTAAGCAATCAGTGAGAGTGAAATCACAGAATCAGAGAATTTCAAAATTGGAAGAGACCTTAGATGCCAGCTAGTCCAACCCATATCTGGAAAATCAAATTCCTTCTACAACATTCCAGACATTCTTGAAGACTCCTCAGTGAGAGGGAAACCGCTGCTTCTCCAGACAGTCCATTCCACTTTTGTATAGCTCTAATTATTAGGAAGTTTTTTTTTCCTTCACATCAAGTCTAAAGTAACTTCTTTGCCACTTTCATTCCTTGGCACTAGTTTTGTCTTTAGGGACCATGCAGAAGAAGTCCATTTTTTCTTCTTAACAATCCTTCAAAAGTTTGAAGATAGCCATCGTGTCTCCCCTTAAGTCTTCTCTTATCCAGGCTGAACATCAATTGATCCTCATAATGAATGACCTTGAGACCTTTCTCCATTCTGATTGCCTTTGCCTTTTAATTTACTCTGGTGGCGTAATGGGAACAACAACAACAACAACGACAGCAACAACCATCCTGCACTGGGAGTCAGGAGAGCTGGATTCCGGTCTTAATTCTCCCACCACTAACCAGCTATGTGACTGTTACTTTTACAGTCTTTGTCTAAGGGAATCATAATCCCTGCTTGTCTCCCTCATGGGGTTGTTGTGAGGACCTGATGAGATAATGCACATGAAAACACTTTGTGAATCACAAAGTACTGGACGCATGTAAGGAATTATCTTTACTGTTGTTGCCTGCTCCTGCCCTGTGTGCATCCCCTGCCATTTACAACAGCAGTCATGGCTCCTCCAACTGAGTGGAGAGTTCCTAGCAGTTCAAAAGGATGGTTTGGGCATTTAAGAGAAGACCAAAGAAGTGTAATTCTTAAGGCTCCCAAACTTGACCCCTGATGCTGTTCTGCATATCTTCTTCAACTGTATCTTTCAATCTAGTACTAGAACCTAGCTCATAGATTTAGATCTGAACAGGACCTTAGAGGATGTTTAGTTCACCTCTCTCATTTTAGAAGAAACTGAGATATATAGAGATTAGATGACTTGCCAAGGGTCATGTGGCTAGTGAGTTTCTGAGGCAGAATTTGAACCTCGGCGTTTCTGACTCCAAATCCAATGACCTAACCACTACCCTATCTGGGAGTAAGTTAGTTGCCTTCCTAGAGGATCACAGATATAGTGCTGGAAGGTACTTCAGAGGTCATTAAGTCTATATCTCTCTTTTTCAGAAAACTCAAGGCCCAGGTGAAGCCCAGGACTTGCTCAAGGTAAAACAAGTAGCAAGCATAAGAGGTAAGATTTGAAGCCTGGTCCTCTGACATCAGAACAATTGGTTTTCCCATTGTACCTTGTTGCCTTAGAAACAGATTTTTTTTAGGTAGATCGACATGCATTCCTCTAGCTCCCAAGGGTATCTATTGGGAGATCTTTGGTGGATGTTGGCCATATTGGGCTGTCTCCCACTGCCACCCAGCCAATACTCTGAGAAAATTGCCACCTTTCAGATTCTACACCCCAGCATGGAGGCTAGAGAGGTTCCCTTGCTCTGAGTTTGACCAAGAGGGATTGAACAAAGTACCCCTATCAAAAGAGGCAGTGTAGTGTAGTGAAAAGAGAATTGGACTTGGGCAGGGTCAGAATGCTGATGCTCACATTCTGCCTCAGACACAATCTGTGTGACCCTTAACCCCTTTGGATCTCAGTTTCTTCATTAGTAATATGAGCTGGTTGGATTTGATGATCTTTGAGATTCCTTCTAGCTTCAACTCTATGACACTATGAACCTTCCAGAGGCAAAAAGAAGAGACAAACTTCATATGAGGGTGGATATGATCCCTTTGTGTCCAAAATGCCAATGGTAGATGTCTATGGAGTGATTTTTCATGCACTGGTGTGGTCTGGCCCTGCTAGTGACCATACTCTTGTCAAAAATGTCAAGATCAACTGGGCAGAGGACCCATGGGGAGAGTGACAAATGTCTGCTCCAAGCCCCACCTTCACCGTAGGCCCAATCACCAGGGAGGCCTCACTTCACTTCTCAATGGGGCAGACAAGAAATGAAAGGTTAAATACCTCTTGGTTTAAATACCCACTCTTGAGCGGCTCTGATCATTAATACTCTGTTCCCTCAGGCAGGGCAAAATGAACATCTATTTTCCTGAATGGGCATATTTTCTAGCTGACTCAGATTTTCTTCTAGAGCACAGTATTAATGGGAACTTTGTCAAGCCCTACAGAGAGAAGAGGAACAAAAGAACTTCTATTCCCAGAGCTGGAGCCCAGAAATACATTTTGAGGATAAGACCAATTTGAATGGTTTCCCCCACCTTAAAACGAAACAAAACAAAACAAAACAAAACAGTCATCTTTTATAATATTAGCACCTGTAAATACTGTGGTGCCTTTTGGCCACAGAGCTCCATGAGACTTGCCCATATTTTATTTTTCTTCTTTTTGGTTTTGCTATAGAATGTTGCATTGAGCGAAATAAAAACATACACACATACATCTCTATTGCTGATTTTGTGATTTTATACTTTCAATTTCTGCTGCCTGTAGTTCAAGCAAACCCAAGGACTGCTTCCATGTCCTGTTCTTCCTCCACCCCCAACATCCAACCCCCAACCCAAGACACTGGAATCATGGGCAAAGTTTTTGGACTAATTTCCTGAGGAGGTAGAAGAGGGGAAAAAAGTGATGATCTCACACTATTTCTCTGTACATATTTTATGTTTCCAGCCAAGCTGAGCTATAGCCAGCTCCCAATTAGTGCAAACAAAGGATTTTCCTGAAGTGGTTACATTATTCGAATTGTACTACATATTGCCATTGAGCTGGAACCAACCATATTTTATAGAATTTATAATTTTAAGTAGAGTAAACTCAAATACATGCGACCACTCCAGGAGAGTCATTATTTGCACTAATTGAGACTCATCTGTATTCACTTTAATCTGTTCTCTTCCTGCTCTCTCCCACCTCTATGCCTCTGCTCAGATTGTACCAATGCCTAGAATGGCCTTTCTTATACTTGGGAGTCATGGAAAGGGCATTTCCCCCTCCAAATCTCTCATAACCCCTTTCCCATGTCTCTTTTTTGTACTTTTCACATTTTCATTTGTAGCATACAACTTGACTGGATGACTTTCTTCCCCTTAGATCATAAGATCCTTGAGGGCAGGGTCTATGTTTGACTCTCCTTGTATCCATAGTACTTGTATATATAGCAGTCCTATTATATGTATTTGTTGAATTAAAGTAATTGAAAAAAAAAAGGGGGAAGAGAGAACACAGGTAGTTCTAAAGATGAAGTGATGAGGTAGATATAAGTTGGGTGATTTCTCCAATATCATGTGGTAAAGGACCCAGGAAAGCTGGGACTTGAAACTCCAATATTTAGAATATTGAGAGCAGGGATTGTCATCCTTTGTCATGGAATGGTTTTAAGTAATAGCAATGGCAGGCAGGCCAGGTAGGAGAAGCATGTGCTTCTCTTTCATATGAGACAGTCTTAAGAGCCCTTATTATTGAATGGTTTTTAAATGATAGGGGTGGCAGGCAGGTAGGGCTAGAAAGAGAAGCATGCACTCACAGTGCCACCCTATTACCTCATGTTTCCTCTTGAAAACTTTTCCCTCCCCAGGGGGCCTTGGCTCTTGTCATGTGGCCCTGATCAAGCCATTTCAACTCTTTAGTTATCAAAGGCTATATTCCTCAATCCCGGTTTCATTTTCTATAAAATTAAAGGATTGGTTTAACTCCAGAGGTAGGTCAGCAGAGGGCAGTGACATGGGGGAGGTACTGTAGGCTCTCCTCTTCAGCACACACTTTTCTTCCCAATTCTAGTTACTGCTTCCCTTTCTATTTAAAGCTATCTCATGCCATAGGTTGTTGACTCCTCCTCTATTCATTGAGAGTTTAGGGCTCTAAGCTCTCTTCTGACATTCTATATACTTAGCACCTAGCACAGTGCTCTGATCACAGTAAGTGCTTAAGTGATATTAAATTAAATTAAACTGGCTATGCTTTTTTCCAAAAATCAGTGGTCAAAGGATATGAATAGATGGTTCTCAAAAGAATTTCATACTATTAACAACCATAGGAAAGATTGCTCAGAGTTGCTGATAACAAGAAAAACGTAAATCAAAATAATCCTGAGGTTCTACTTCAGTGGTAAAGATGACAAAAGAGAGAAATAATCAATGATGGAGTTATGGAAAGACAGGCACACTAATACACTATTGGTGGAACTGTCAACTGGTAAAACCATTTTTGGAAGCCATTTGGAATTATGCTAAGAAAGTAACTAAGAGATCCATACTTTTTGACCCAGAGATACCATTCC
This sequence comes from Vombatus ursinus, assembly GCF_900497805.2. Lineage (NCBI taxonomy): Eukaryota > Metazoa > Chordata > Mammalia > Diprotodontia > Vombatidae > Vombatus > Vombatus ursinus. The sequence goes on from NW_020948983.1 coordinate 8,463,164, forward strand.
TAGATAGATGACTTCAAAGATAGAAAGGTCTCACATTAACTAAAATATTCGTAGTAACATTTTTTTGTAGTCTCAAAGACCTGGCAACAAAGCTGATGCTCATAGATTGGGGAATGGCTGAACAAAGTGTGATAAATGAATGTAATGTATTACCACTGAGTTGTAAGGAATTTAGAATATGAAAAATGCAGAGAAGCATGGAAAGACATGAACTGATGCAAAGTGTAATAAGCAGCACCGGGAAAACTATATGACTGTAACTGACATATATGACATATAGAAATAATAATATGACAAATATGTATTTTATACACACACATATATATATGACTATAATAAAAATGAAAAGAACCCCTAGAATGGAAACTAAATATTGTATAATTATAATTACTAAGCTTGGTCCCAGAGAAATGATATGAAGATGCACTCTTCTTATAGAATCAGGAATCTAGAGTTGGAAGGGACCTGTTTCAACTTTCTTATTTTATAGGTGAAGAAACTGAGGCTCAGGAGATGAAGTGACTTTCCTCAATTTACATAGCCTCTCTTTTTTCCAGAGGTAGAACACTGAATATGTTAATACTATTGGACTCAGGTGATGTGTTGCCTATTTTTTTCTCACTTTTATTCTGTTATAAGGGATGGCTCTTTGGATTGGAGTAAGGCAGGAATATATTGGGAAATTAAAGGGACTTAAATTTATTTATAACTTTAATATGGCTAATTTCTCTGTTGGGGCTTGGGAAGGATGTTCCTGACTCCTTCTCCACAGATAAACTCAATTAGCCCAGTTTCTCAAATGTGTGTGACTGAAATTCCTACCTACCATGTACAAGAGAGTTAATAAATAAACATATAAAGATTGAGCTGGAACTTGGGAAAGGGTGCCACAGACTGATTTGGGACACAACAGGGATCAGGTCTTGTCTGTATGACATCCATTTCCATGGGGTTATGTTGCCTCTGCCCTCACTGATGATAGTCTATTTGTTTTACACTGTTATTTTCAGGCAGTCAACACTTACTGAGCATCCATAGAAGCTGGGAGATGAAGGGTGACAAAGTAAAATAACATTGTAATATTGGTCTTTGAGAAAGGTACAACAAAATGAAATAGCAAGAGACTCTAAGGGAAAGACAAGAAATATAAATGTATGCAGAATAAGTGGGAACAATTTTGCCAGGAATTTATTGGATGACTTGGGTGATTTGGATTATCAGTTTCCTCATCTGTAAACTGAGGGAGTTAGATTAGATCGGGGTCTTAGCCTTTTTTTGTGCCCTGGACCTCGTAAGCAGTCTGGTGAAGTGTATGGACCTCTTCTCACAATACATAAAATAAGATACATTGGATTACAAAGGAAACCAATTAAATTGAAATGCAATTATCAAAATATATTTTGTTTTTAAAAAATGAGTTAATGGATTCCAGGTTAAAAACTAGAATCTAGGGGTTCCCAAAGTAGGTGATACCACCCCTTGGGCGTGCTGGAATGATGGAGGGGAATTAGTAGCCTTGGGTGCAATTAGGGGGCATTGAAGAAAAATAAAGGGGTGGTGGAAGCATAAAGAAAGAAGAGATGAGAAGTAAATTTTGAAAAACCAATCGTGCATGTTTCATCTGTTGTGTAACAGAGTTAAAGTTGTAGTGATTACATTATTTTCCAAATAAACACCCAAAATGCAAATTATAACCAATCAGTGGTCAAGTCCACCAGCAGGTCTTAACAACAAGTGTTGGCAGGCCAGAGTGTTGACCATTGTTGGGAAGTACAGCATGCATCGGCAGAAATATGTGCATGTAATGACTTGTTTACAATACAATACTATATGGTTACATGACACTACATTGCATCATTAAAATTTCAATGCAAGAAGAAATCCACAAATTTACCATAAAGTATTAAATTTAATATTTTATATTTCTTTGAAATGATGCAAATTTAAAAAAACATTAAAGGGTTAAAGAAGATAGATTTCCAGGGGGGTGCTAAGTAATTTTTTTTAAAAAGGGGGCAGTAGGCCAAATAAGTTTGGGAACCTATGAACTAGATGATCTCTAATCAGTTCCATGATTCTAGCTGTGAAGAGCTAAACACCTAAATGCTGAGGGCAAACTGGTTCTGCCACTGAACAACCATTTTTACTTGGGCAAGTCAATTAACTTCTCTGAGCCTTGGTTTCCTTTTCTGGAAGATGAGGGAATTGAATGAGGTGATGTTTGACCAGAATCAGGTGGGCATTAGTGAGAGAAGACTTCCTGGAGGAAGTTACTCCTAGATCTCTATATTTAGTTTATCACCAACGATCATATTTCCTTAATCAATTCAGTATACTCTTATGGAAAATACCTTATTTTTCAGGATGCTGAAATAGGGCAAACTGGCCCCTTATTCTGCAACACACTACTGAAACACTAGGCTTGAGATGGAAGCCTGGTGCTTATGATTCATGCTTTCATTTGCCTCAGCAAGGTTAACTTCAGGAATAAGTCCCAGTTCTGATGCTTAGGTATCATCATAGACTGTCACAGAACTCAGAATGTCAGAGCTGCAACGAGCCTTCAGTATCAGTCCTCATTGCACAGATAAGGAAACAGCCCCTTCTCCTTCTCCTCTTCCTTTTCCTCCTCCTCCTTCTTATCCTCATACTCTTCTTCCTCCTCTTCGTTCTCTTTTTTCTCCTTCTCTTCCTCTTCTTCCTCTTCCTCCCACTATTCAACCCAAAGGGCTGTGGTGAGAAAAGAATTTGTGAATTGTAAAGCACTACAAAAATGTGGGCTATTTTTCTCCATCGCATACTAACAAACAAGGTCTTGACATCTGATTTTACCTTCGGTCAGTTCATAAGCATTTATTAAGTTCCTACTAAGTGCAAGGCATTTATATACTAGGCCCTGTAGACACAAAGACAAAATGAAACAGTTCAATACAATAAACATAATAAATGTTGAAAGTGGCTGCTATGTGCCAGGCACTGTGCTAAGTGCTGGAGACACACAAGAGGAAAAAAAAGTCCTTGACCTTAAGGAGCTTACAATTTAACAGGGGAGACAATATGCAAACAACTACATACAAAGCAAGGTATACAGGATAAATAGGAAGTAATTACCAGAGAGAAGGGACTAGAATTAAGAGTGGCTGGGGAAGACTTGTTGTAGCAGATGGGGTTTTAGTTGAGACTTAAACCAAGCCAGGCAGGTCAATAGTGGGGAGTGGAGGAGGGTGAGTGTTTCAAATATATAGTGGACAGTCAGAGAGAATGCCTGGGGCTGTGAAACAGAGTGCCTTGCTCTTGTGGAACAGTCAGGTCACTAGATCAAAGAGCACATGTTGGGGAGTAAGATTTAAGAAGACTGGAAAGGTAGGAGGGGGCTAAGTTATGAAGGGCTTTGAATGTCAGAGCATTTTGTATTTGCTCCTGGAGGCAATAGGGAGCCACTGGAGTTTATTGAGTTGGGGTAGAGGGTAACATGATCAGACTTGAGGTTAAGGAAAGTCACATTAGTGGCTGAATATAGAATGGATTGGAGTGGAGAGAAATGAGAGGCAAGCAGACCTACCTACCAATCCCTGACTTGAAGGTACCAGTGATCAATTGTAAAATCTGATGCCTTTTTCTTTATCATCATCCTTCTTAACTCTCTCTGTAGCAGCTGACATTGTTGAACACTCTTTCCTCTGCATACTATCTCCTCTCTGGGTTTTCATGACACTCATCTCTCTTGGTTTTCCTCCTGGCTTTCTGACCATTTCTTAGTTTCCTTTGCTTGATTATCATTCATATCATGCCTCCAAACTGTGGGCATATCCTAAGACTCTATCTTGGGCCTCTTCTTTTTTTTCTCTATATCATCTCACTGGGGGTGAATGGGGTATTTAGGGAGAACCAGCACCTCTGGTGTGAGGGCTTGCTGAGTCCTTTTCAGGGCTGCTCATCTACCTTTGATGTTCACCTGTCACTCAGCCCTCACCTGTGGCTCCAAGAAGAAGTATCATGTGCAGTGGCCACATCCTGGTAAAACCATCTTGCCAGATGGGCTAACCCAGGTTATGAGTAACAGACAGACTTCAAACCCATTGGTGAATCAGGGGGATGTCTAACCCAAGCATGTGAAGACTTTCCCCAGTGGAATGGCCAAGAAGGGGGCAGCAGCAGGAGATGGGGAGCCCTTAGAGCTTGGTCAGACATTGAAGATGCCAAAGTCATCCTCTGCATCCTGGGCCATCACCAGTCATCTTGAATTTTGTCTTGCCACTGGACTTCGATGACTCTGGAAGAGAGAGTGAGGCTGATGACTTTGTGCAGCTCTGCCTCACTTCAATCCAATTAAGTCAAGACATCACCCATGATGTCATCACCATGATGTCACCAGTCCTCTTCAAAAACAAAGGATGAACAACCACAACCGTCTCACTCAGTGACTTTATCAGTTACTATGGATTTCTATGCAGATGACTCCCAGTTCTATATATTCACCCTGTTCTCTTTCTTGAGCACCATTCTAACATCCCCAATTACGTAATGGACATTTCAAAATGAATGTTTCAGAGCTAACTCAGACTTAACATGTCCAAAATAGAACTCGTTATCTTTTCCCCCTCAAAACCCAACCTTCTTTGGAATGTTCCTATATCTATTAAGCATGTCTCCATTCATTTGTGTAATATGGATAATAGCATAATCTTGGTATTGTCCCAGACTCCTCATTTGAACTCATGCCATATATCTGATCAGTTGCCAAATCTTGCCATTTCTACTTCCTTTGCATATTTCAAATCCATCCTTTTCTCTCTACTCACACTACCTCTATCCTAGTTCAGGCCTTCATTACCTCTCTCCTGGACTATTGGTATGACTTCCTAATTGGTTTCCCTGCTTCAAGTATCTTCCCACTCAAAATAATTACCTAAGTGATTTTCCAAAAACACAGGTCCCAACCATGTTATTTCCCTACTTAATAAACTCTGATGGCTCTCTGTTACATGGAAGATCAAATGTGAACATCACCATTTGGGATTCACAACCTGGATTCCACCTGCTTTTTTAGTCTTATTATACATTACTCAATCAAACAATCAAGAAGCTTCTATGTGCCAGCCTCCTTTGTGCTAAGTGCTAGAGATATGGAGACAAAACTGAAATATTCCTTGCTTTCAGGTAGCTTACATTCTAATCTAAACATGCATATTTGTAATTCTATACATAGAATGGGGACTTAACCTGTGATTTCAATGGCTCACAGTTGCCAGTGTCTGTCAATGAATGTAGGTTTTATTGGTTCCAAGGCTGGCTCCCTAGCCAATACACTATCCTGGGATGGAGAATCTTCGGCTGAGAGGCCATGTGTGACCCTCTAGGTCCTCATGTGCGGCCCTTTGACTGAATCCAAACTTCACAGAACTGTTGTTTGAACTGAAGTTTGGATTCAATCCAAGGACCACACTTGAGGACCTAGAGGGTCACATGTGGCCTCGAGGCCACAGGGTCCCCATCCCTGCACTACACTGTCTTCCATATTATGTATATTTATACACACACATATACGTATATATTATTGCATATTCATGCTTAGTATATATACAATTAAGGGGGGGTAGTATACTAGAAGCTAAGAGGGCTAAGAAAAGAAAGGCTGAGGTGTCACTTAATCTGAGTGTTGAAAGAAACCACTGATTCTGAGAAGTTGAGGCACAAATGAAGAAGATTCTAGGAATGAAGGATAGCCAAGGTAAAGATATAGAGATGAGAGATGGAGTGGTGTGTGTGTGTGTGTGAGTGTATAATAGTAAGGAAGCAAATATGACTGGATTATAGTGTTTAGAGCAAAGTAGTAAGTAAGAAGATTGGAAGGGGGATTGTGAAGAGATATAAGTATTCCCTTTCACATACACTACAGAAGAGTCAGACTGGTCTTTTTACTGTTCCTCACATGGTACTCCATCTCTGTTCTCCATTCATTTTCACTGGCTGTCTACCATCATTGGAGTGAAGGCCCTTTTCACCTCTGCCTTTTTCAGTCCATAGTTTTTTTCAAGGTTCTGTTCAAGCACTACATGAAGCCTCTCTTGATCACCCATTCTCTCCACCCCATTACCCCATTATTATTGCCTTTCTTCCAAAATTAGCTTGTTCCTATCTTGTCCTTATCTTGTCCTTACCTATATGAGTAGAATATACACTACATTAAAATGTAAGTTCCTTGAGGGCAGGACTTCTTTCCTTTTTCTTTGTATCCCCCAGCACCTAATTTAGCACCAAGTATATAGTAAGCACTTAATAAATGCTCAGTAGTTGATTGGTTGATTGACTTAAACAGTCAATTTTATCTTGAGGTGGTAGGACTCCAGGGCACTTGAGTATTTCATTGGGAGTATGTAGGTTGGCCAGGTATCTTCATCCAGGTGAAGAGGGTAGCTGACCTGGGTGAATCTCTAAATGCTGTTTAATGTGCTGGAGCACGTTGAGTGAGGAGGTTTGAGGGGGCTCTGACAAGCTACCCATGGGAATGGCAAGAGGGTTTTCTAAGAGAGGAAGTGGCCCTGCTTTTGTGGCAAGCTGAGAAACAGGAACAGGCTGGAGCTGGGGGCAGGGTGGCAATTTAAGCATTAAGGGTCAGTTTCTCTGTGTGATCTCACTTCCCCTGTCATGCCTCTCTCTTACCACCTCATGTTTCCAGTTTCTTTAGTTCTCTTATAAACGTCTTCCTGAAGTACAGTAGGTCAGGGGTAGTGTGGTATTGTGGAAAGAAACCTAGGCTTAAGGACAGAGTTATAGGATCTAAGATAGAGGGGCTTCAAAGGCCACCCAAGTTAGCCCTCTCATTTTACAGAGGTGGAGCCTGAGATCTCCTGAGGTGAAATGACTTGTCCAAGGACACACAGGCAGCAAGCATCAGAAGTGGCATTTATTCGCACCTCAGATGGTAAATGACTATTGGGCATCTCACTGCTCTTCTCTGAGACTCAGTTTCCTCATTTGACACCTTCCAGAATTGTTGTAAAGCTTCGTGAAGGCAATTTAATCATTGCAAACTGCTACCGCTACTGACCATTCTCTTTATGCTCTTCCTTTTGTGTCTGTTGATTGAAGGAAGCAGGGAACAGACTCTGGTGCTTTGGGGATGGGCCCTGACCCTGCTCACAAGCAAATGAGATGGGGAACCAGAAGGTGGGCAATACAGACTCATTTTTAATATGCCTAAGGAGAAGTAGAATTAGGGGAGTAAATTAAACACACACACACACACACACACACACACACACACACACCCCACTCCAAAGAGATAGGAAGACCAAAGAATATTACCTCCAAGTCAGAAGACTTGGATTCAAGTTCTGACTATTCTATTTATTTACAGTATAACTGTAGGCCATCCACTTTATCCCTTCTGAGCCTCGGTATCCCTCATCTGTAAAACTTGCAATACCCATCCCAACAAAATTGATTTGAGGATCAAATGAGAAAATGCATATAATAGACAAGAGTTGTTATTGCTATTTCTTTTAAAAAAAATCAGCCAAGTGTCTAAAAGAAGAGTTGACCCTCCTGAGCAGTTCAACCTCAGTCTTATTTTGTTTTGAACTATAAATTAAGTTCTATTTGGGGGCTGGGGAAGGGAAGAAGACAAGATTAGTTTCATATCATAAAGTCCTGGTCTGGCCTTTAAACAAAAGCCCAGCTCCCACTGACAAAGTGATTCTCTTCCCATATCCAGGAGGTAACTTGGGGCTGGCACTGCTGCAAACTGCACCCAGGGCCATGTGCCCAACGGTCACACAACCCAGTTCCTGCACCACCAAAGGCTCCTCTTGGGCCAGGCCTTTCAGATGTTTATTCAGGCTGGAGCTTCCTGACCTCTGGCACCTCATGTGTCATTAGTGGCTGTTTCTGATCAATGGAGAACAGTGAGATCAACAAATAATAAAGTCCATTTGCTAGCTGCTCACTCATTTGTGACATTTAATTAGAATAATTGACCTAAACTGGTCTTTTTCTCCTACCTGAATTAAAAAATACATCAATGCACCCCAACGCAGGGAAGGCATTGTCCTTTTTTTTTAATGAGGTTTTAAATAAAGCCCAATATCAAAACACCATATAATACTTTTATCTCATTGAAGACATTTCATGCTTATTAAAATATTATTGCTCTAAGGCATATTTTGATTTTCTGCTTAAGAGTGTGCAGAGACTTGCTATGGAGCGAATAACAAAGGAACCTTAAACGTGAAAAAAAAAAAAGCTCACACACACATGAAAGATAATATGTGGGCTATTAGTCTCAGTATCATTTCCCCAGGATTACATCTTTCCAAATATAGCATTGGTTTAAAAATAAAAAGTAGTGTACAGTAATGGAACACCCTCCCTTTTCTTGGGGTGAAGGGGCCCTGTGAGTGGCTGCCATTGGAGTAACAGCAATAGAGGTAGTTTCTCCCAGCCTGGCACTCCCTCGGTGCCCTTGTCACAGGTCACTGACTACCCTGCCCCTACCTTGGGCCAGGGACACCTAGACCTGAGCGTGCAGCACCTCCTCACTGAGCTCTCAAAAGGTGAAGGGAAACATCGCCTTTGCCTGTTTTCCCCCCAGAGATGAAAGCCTTGAAGAAGCTGAGGAGCAATCTCATCCAATTGGCAGATGATTGGCAGCTTTTTGAAGTGTGTCCACTTGGTGGAAGTCGTTGGGTCAGGGGCATAGAGAGCAGGAGGGGGAGGGGTCTTCCTTGGCTGTGTGTGTGTCTCTTAATGCAGATTCCTTTCTCCATCCATGGCCTCTCTCAGATTGGGAAGAGTTGCTAGACTGTTGCTTTGGATGGGGAAAATTGCTATCAATTGGGAAGGCCACTTGGCAATAAATTTAAACTTGGCCCAGAAGTACAATTTAAGTTTTATTGAAGCTAATCAAAGCCCATTCTGAATTGATCCTCATAGAGTGAGATAACACTCTCTAGTCAAAGGGGAGTAAAACATTTACATAAACGGAATAAATCAGGTGGAAGCAATGAACAATCCCCCCTGATTCACAGAGGTGTGGAGCTGAGAACAGCCTCCTGGAAGAGCCTACAGAATGATGCAAAGCAGATAATTTCTTCGTCATTATTATTTCTTGAAAATGGAGCCCACTCTTGGATTACTTAGACTAGTTAGAGCTAGTTTTCATCAGTACCACTTAGCAATCTGACCATTCCAGGCTACCCACAAATATTTCACAGAATCACAGAATCAGAAGTCATGTCATTTTCAGCTCAAATCTATCAGATTGACAGAGATGATAAAGAAAAAAATGGCAATTGTTGGAAGGGCTACCAGAAAATAGGCACACTAATGTATGTTGGTGGAGCTATAAATTGGCCCAGGAGATATCACTACTAAGCCCATAACCCAAAGAGGTCAAAGGAAGAGAAAAAAATATGTACCAAAATATTTATAGAAGTTTTTTCAAAATTTGTTTTTTTTTTCAATGAACAAAAATCTCTTTCTCTCCTCACCACCCATCTTGGAGGGGGGGGAGGAAACAAAACTCCTATAATAAACATGCATAGTCAAGCAAAACAAATTGCTCCACTGGAAATACACACACACACACACACACACACACACACATCCATACATATACATATACATACATCCTGAGTCCATCACTTCTCTGTCAGAAGGTGGGTAGCATGTTTTAACATGGGTCCTCTGGAACTATGACTGGTCATTGAATTGATCAGAATAGTCAAGTCTTTTAAGGTTGCTTGATTTTTACAATGTTGCTGTTATTGTATAAATTGTTCTAGTTTCAATCCTTTCACAATATAACAATTCATGCAAGTCTTCCCAGGTTTCTCTGAAGTTATTCCTTATATAATTTCTTGCAGCACAGTTGGATTCTATTATATTCATATAACATAATTTGTTCAGCCATTTCCCTTATCAGTAGACACACTCTTAATAATGATAATAATAATAATAACAAATAAATAATAGAACACAATAGTTTTTGTTGTCAGTTGTGTCTGACAGTTTGTGATCCCATTTGGGGATTTCTTGGCAAAGATATTGGAATGGTTTGCCATTTTCTTCTCCAGCTCATTTTACAGATGAGGAAATTGAGGCAAAAATGTTAAGTGACTTGCCTAGGGTCACCCAGCTAGTAAATGTCTGAGGTTAGATTTGAACTCAGGAAGATGAGTCTTCCTGACTCCAGTCCCAGGACTCTATCCACTATGCCACTTAGCTGCCCCCTTCTTAACCCCTTCAAAAAATAGCTGCTATAAGTATTTGTGTACATATGGATTCTTTCCCCCCTTCCTTTGATCTCTTTGGTGTCTAAACCTAGTAGTGATATCACTGTGTCAAATGGTATGCATAGTTTATTGACTTTTTGGGTACAGTTCCAAATGCTTTCCAGAATGGTTTCACAGGTCTATCAATAATGCATTAATGTATGTATTTTCTCATAGTCCCTCCAACATTTGTCACATTCCTTTTTATTACCTTTGCTAATCTGATAAGTGTGATATGTAACCTTAGAATTGCTTCAATTTACATTTCATTAATTATTAGTGTTTTGAAGCAATTTTTATGATTTCTTTTTTTACATTTCAACATTCTTATTTAAAGTTTTGAGTTCTAAAATTCTTTTCCTTCCTCCCTCCCTCTCTAGCCTACCCTCTCCCTAAGAGAGTAAGCAATCAGATATAGGTTATATATGTGCAATTATGTAAAACATTTCCATATTAGTTATTTTGTACAAGAAGACTCGAATAAAAGAAAAAAATGAAGGAAAGTAAAAAAATAACATGCTTCAGTCTATATTTAATTAATATCAGTTCTTTCTCTGGAGGCAGATAGTATACTTCATCATAGGTCCTTTGAGATTGTCTTGGATCATTGTATTGCTGAGAATAGCTAAGCCATTCACAGATCTTCATTGAACAATATTGCTGTTACTGTGTCCAACATTTTCTTGGTTCTGTTCACTTCACTATGCCTCAGTTCATGTAAGTCTTTTCAGGTTTTTCTGAAATCATTCTGCTTGTCATTTCTTATAACACAATAATATTCCATTACAATCATATACCACAGCTTGTTTAGCCATTCCCCAGTTGATGGGCATCCCTTTGATTTCCAATTCTTAGCCACCACAAAAAAGAGTTGCTATAAATATTTGTGTACATATAGGTTATTTTCCCTTTTTTTGGATGTCTTTGGAATATAGACCTAGCAGTGGTATTGCTGGATCAAAGGGTATGCACAGTTTTATAACCCTTTGGGCACCATTCCAAATGGCTCTCCATAATGGTTGGATCAGTTCAAAACTCCACCAACAGTGTATTAGTGTTCCAGTTTTCTCACATCCCCCCCAACATCCAATGTTTTCCCTTTTTGTCATATTAGCCAATTTGATAGATGTGAGGTGGTACCTCAGAATTGTTTTAATTTGCATTTCTGTAGTCAACAGTGATTTAGAGCATTTTTATATGAGTATAGATAGCCCTAATTTCTTTGTATGAAAACTGCCTGTTCATATCTTCTGACCATTTATCAATTGGGGAATGACTTGTATTTTTATAAATTTAACTCAGTTCTCTTTCTTTCTCCATGCATACATAGATACATACATACATACATACATATATATATATGGAAATGAGGCCTTTATTAGGGATATTTGTTGCAAAAATTCTCTTCCCCCCAGTTTTCCACTTTCCTAACAATTTTGGTTGCATTGGTTTTGTTTGTGCTAAACTTTTTAAATTTTATATAATCAAAATTATCATTTTAAATTTTGTAATGCTTTCTGTATCTTCTTTGGTGCTAAATTCTTCCCTTATCCACATATCTGACAGATAAACTATTCCACGCTCTCTTAATTTGCTTATGGTGTCACCCTTTACATGTAAATTATGTACCCATTTTGATCTTATCTTGGTATATGGTATGAGATGTTGGTCTATATCTAGTTTCTGCCATACTGTTTTCCAGTTTTTCCAGCACTTTTTGTCAAATAATTAGTTTTTGTTCCAAAAACTTGGTTCTTTGGGTTTATCATATACTAGGTCACTATAATGTAATTTGTACTTAATCTATTCCACTGATCCACCACTCTATTTCTTAACCAGTACCAGATTGTTTTGATAATTACCACTTTATAATACAGTCTGAGATCTGGTACAACTAGACCATCTTCTTTCACATTTTAAAAAATGATTCCCTTGCTATTCTTGAGCTTTTGTTCTTCCAGATGAATTTTATTTTTATTTTTCTAGCTCTTTAAAATAATTTTGATAGTTTGATTGGGATGTCACTGAATAAATAGGTTAATTTAGGTAAAATTGTCATTGTTATTACATTGGCTTGGCCTGCCCATGAATAATTAATGTTTTTCCAGTTGTTTAGATCTAACTTTATTTGCATGAAAAGTGTTTTATAGTTTTGTTTCTTTAGTTCCTGGGTTTGTCTTGGCAGGCAGACTTCCAAGTATTTTATATTGTCTACAGTTATTTTAAATCAAATTTCTCTTTCTATATCTTGCTGCTGGATTTTGTTGGTAATATATAGAAATGCTGATGATTTATGTGGGTAACAATTTACTAAATAACTGGGTAAATTTGATAAAGTTGTTAATAATTTCAAGTAGTTTTTTAGTTGATTCTCTAGGATTTTCTAAGCATAACATCATATCATCTGTAAAGAGTGATAGTTTTGTTTCCTCATTGCCTATTCTAATTCCTTTAATTTCTTTTCTTCTTTTATTGCTATAGCTATCATTTCTAGTACAATATTAAGTAATAGAGGTGATAATGGGCATCCTTGCTTCACTGCTGATTGCATTGGAAAGGCTTCTAGCTATAGATTATGCTTGCTGACAGTTTTAGATAAATAGTATTTATCATTTTAAGGTAAGCTCTTTTTTTTTTGCTTTTTGGTGAGGCAATCAGGGTTAAGTGACTTGCTCAGGATCACACAGCTAGTAAGTGTCAAGTGTCTGAGGCTGGATTTGAGGTAAGCTCCATTTATTCCTATGCACTCTAGTGTTTTTAATAGGAATGGGTGCTATACTTTGTCAAAGGCTTTTTCTGCATGTATTGAGATAATCATATGATTTCTGTTGGTTTTGTTATTGATATGGCCAATTATGCTGATAGTTTTCCTAATATTGAACCAGTCTTGCATTCCTGGTATAAATCTCACCTGGACATACTGTATGATTCTTGTGATATATTGCTGTAATCTCTTTGCTAGCATTTTATTTAAAATTTTTGTATCAATATTCATTAGGGAAATTGGTCTATAATTTTCTTTCTCTGTTTTGGCTCTTCCCGGTTTGGGTATCAGCACCATATTTGTATTGTAAAAGGACTTTGGTAGGACTCCTTCTTTGCCTATTTTTTCAAATAGTTTATATAGTATTGGGATTAATTGTTTTTTAAATGTTTGGTAGAATTTGTCTGTAAATCTGTCTAGTCCTGGGGATTTTTTCTTAGGAAATTCATTGATGGCTTGTTCAATTTCTTTTTCTAAGAGTGGGTTATTTGAGTATTTAATTTCTTCTGTTTATCTGGGTAATTAATATTTTTGTAGATATTCATCTATTTCATTTAGATTGTCAGATTTATTGGTATATAATAGGACAAAATAGGTCCTAACAATTGTTTCAATTTTCTCTTCATTGGTGGTAAATTCACCCCTTTTATTTTTGACACTAGTAACTTAAAAAAGGCTTTTTTCTTTTCTTTTCTGAATCAAATTAACCACTGGTTTATCTATTTTATTTGGAGCATTTTTTAAGAGTATTTTTATATGACTATTGATAGCTTGGAGTTTTTCCTCTGTAAAATGTGTCCATATACTTTTACAATTTATGAAATAGAGCAAGATTTTTATTCATAAATTAAATTGGTTCTCCATATATCATAGGAATGAGACATTTATCAGAGAAACTTATTAGAAAGATCTTTCCCCATTTACTTATTTCCCTTCTAATTTTAGCTGCACTAAAAAGGTTTTGATTGTGCAATTGAAATTATTCATTTTGTCTTCTGAGATCCTCTCTATCTTTTGTTATAGCAAAGAACTGGAAACTACCCAGCAGCTGGAGAATGGATGAACAAATTATGGTATATGAAAATAATGGAATACTATTGCACCATAAAAATGACAAAAAGGATAGTTTCTGAGAAATCTGAGAAGACATATGAATTGATGTCCAGATAAGGGAGCAGAACTAGGAGAACAATTTGTTCAATAACAGCATTGTAAATAAAAGCAATTTTGAAAGATTTGAGAACTCTGGTCAATGCAATAATCAATCATAATCCCAGAGGACTGATGGTAAAGCATGTTTATCCACCTTCTGTTAAAGTAGTGATGGACTCAAGATGCAGAATGAGATGAGACATACATTTTTGGGCATGATCAGTATGGGAATTTGTTTTGCTTGATGATGCCTATTTGTTACAAAGATTTTTCTTTTTTTTTTAGTCGGGGTTAGTGAGGTAGGAGGAAGAGGGGACTAGTGGTAAGGTTGCAAAAAAAAGAGAGCAAAAAATAAAAGAGTGAAAGGAGGATTATTGAGTTTTTTTTAAATGCACAGGAAAAAACAGCAGGAAAGGCAAAAGGAAACACAGATATGCAGGACAGCTTTGAAAATTATAAGCTGTGAATGCAATGGAATACTGTTGTGCTATAAGAAATGATGAGCAGGCAGAGTTCAGAAAAACCTGGAAACCCTTACATGAACTGATGTTAAGTGAAGCGAGCAGAACCAGGAGAGTATTGTACGTAGTAACAACAACATTATACAGTGATCAACTATGATAGATACAGCTCTTCTTAGCAATACAATGATCCAAGACAATTACAAAAGACTCACAATGGAAAATACATCCAGAGAAAGAACTATGGAGTCTGAATGAAGATCGAAGCATACTATTTTCACTTTTTTTCATGGTTTTCCCTTTTGTTCTGATTCTTCTTTTACAACATAACTAATGTAGAAATATGTTTAACATGATTGTAGATGTATAACCTATATAAAATTCCTTGGGGATTGTCTTGGGTAGGGAGGGAAGGAAGAAGGGAGGGAGAAAAATTTGGAACTCAAAATCTTATAATAAAAAAAGAATGTTGATAACTATCTTTACATATATTGGAAAAAAAGAAAATACTATTTACAAAAACAGAGAAAGTTATATGCTGAATTTGTCATATACTTAAAGGGAAAAACAAACTGCACGTAATACAGATTCACTGTATCATATCCTCTTTTCTGTTCAGCTTTGTATATGGAAATGCCTATTTTATTTAGTATTTAAGTTCAAAACAAAAAAAATTAAAGGAAATGACCTCAGAAGTCACATAGATGAACCTGTATGTGACCAATATTCCCTTTGAAAGAATTACCAACAAAGAGACATCTTACCTCTTCTTGAAAACTTCCAGTGGGGGAGGACTTTTTCCTTTTAAGACAGCTGGCTGGTTCTGATTTTGATTGCTCTATGTATTTGGAACATTTTCCTTATATCAAGCCCAAATTAATATCTCTGCAATTTCCACTCATTGTTCCCAGTTCTGACCTTGAGAACCAAGGAGAACAAGTCTAATCCCTCTTGTACCCAACAGCAGAACCTGAAGAGAGCTCTCATCTTCCCCGGTCTTCACTACTCTAAGCTAAACACCCCAGGTTCCTTTAACTAATCTTGTGTGATGATCCACTCACAATCATCTCTTTATCATCTCTGTGTAAAAGACCAGTGGTGATATAGATGACATGGAAAAGGGGCTTTCCTTTGAAAGAATATATACTGTAGTTAGGGAGATAAGCCATATGTAAGACAAGATAACTAACAATATCAGACCATTTATGCTAAATGGCATAAATGGATGAATTATAGTGCTATCTGTTTGTAGCATAGGAGGGAGAAATCATTGCTGTCTTAAGTTTTCAGGAAAAGCTTCATGGAGTAAATGGGCCTGTAGAGGAGTAGGATTTAGATGAATGGAAAGGAGGAAAGAAAACATTTTAGACAAAGGCAATAGTATGAACAGAGTTTGCATAGGTGGAGACAGGAACAGTGTGGTGTAGAGGAGGAACCTTAGATTTGGAATCCAAAGGTCTGGGTTCAAATCCTGACTCTGATCCTTACTTCCTATGTAACCTTGGGCAAGTCACTTTATTTCTGTGGGCCTCAGTCTCCCTAGCTGTGAAATGAAGAATCTGGGATTATCTATTAGATATCTTCCAGCTCTAAATCCTGAGATGAAATGCGAGGTGTTTTCAGGGAATAATGTATTTGTCATTTTAAGAAACTTAACAGCTGGTTACTGGTTTTAGACACCTTTGATTGAGTGATTTTTTTAAAAATGTGAGATGGTCAATTTTTGGTTCATCCAAGCTTACTATATGCAACAACATTGGGCATATTTGCTGCATATACTCCATCAGGCCCACCTGCTGCTAAGTAACCACCTTGCACACATTGCTGTGGAAGGCAGCAGGTCTAGTGGTTTCAGAGAAGCACAAGGGCAGATAGAAAACTCAGAGGCCAAGTTCCTCAGGCCCACAGAGGAGACGCACGTATCACTTGCATTTCAAATTTGCTTCAATGGCCACTGTCCAGAGAAACTTTACTTCTGCTGAATAAGAGCCATTAAAAATTCTCTATTCCTCTTTAATGAATAAGGGTCTCCAGGAAACATTACCATATTGGAAATGGGGCGGCCTGAATGATATAAGTAGATGGTCTAAAAGCTAGAGGTTATGACTTAATGATCTAAGTACCAGTTTTGAAATATTTAAACTCCCCTGGAACCACCTAGAGTCAAGGAAGAGAAAATGACTTCTCTGAAACTGACGCCTCCTGCCAAGCAGCATGGGATAACTACAAGCGCTCTTTTTGTGAGGCACTAACCTCCCATGGTCCCTGAGGCCCCAGAGGCCCCAGAGGCCAAAGGTTCCAGGGCTCCCTTGAAGAGGTCCTCCACTGAGAACCTTTCTGCTGCCTGACAAGTTTCAAGCAGTCTATCATCACAGAGTATTAGTCTACACCATTTCTAATTCCCAGATGACTTTCATCCATGGGGGTGGAGGGTGGGGGGGGGGTGAAATGTGGACCCTGAAGTTGGCTGGCTGGAAGGAAACTAAGGAATTAACTGGGTTTGTGGTCCATTACAATTTTTACGTATTATGTTTCTCCTCTCCCGGTAAATGTAATCTGACCCACCAGGGTGTGAGACTTCAGGGATTTTTGAACCTGCTACACGTCCAATGTACCCCTCCTCCACTCCTGGGAAAACTGGGGCCACTTTGCAATAGACTTGCCTGGCATTTGATTGTATGGAGCACATCAAACAGCCTAACTCTCCCTTGTGAAAGTTTTACAAGAAAATCATTGAAGAGCAGCAGAGCTATCCTTTTCCTCTCCTCCTCTTATATTCCAAACTCCAGCCGATATTCTCGATTCCCACACTTCGGTGTTGGCCAGGAGAGAGCAGCAGCCTTTTCAGCACGCACTGGCGGAAGCAACAAGCCCTGGATCATTAGAATTGCAGTCCATGGCTTGTGGGATCTAGTGATTTGGACATATTTTATTTAACCAGCTTAGTAAAAGGTAATATTCAGCAGCTGTGATCTATAGCAGAATTACAATTTTCAGGGTCAAGGAGGGATTTTGATATTAGGAGGTTGGGCAGAATTGCTGCAAAATCTCATGAGCTGTCGTTAAAAATAAATGAGAAAATAGGTTATCCAAGAGTCATTGTAAGGGAAAAATCAATAGGCAGTGTCTATTCACTTGGGCTATCAAAATCCTTGAAATTTGAACAAAAGTTTCACGTTTAGTGTGCTGTAGGTTTTGAAATATCAGTGCTGAAGGCTCCGTGGGTACAAATTCATTGTGCTATGCATTCCAACGAGGGTAAGCTTGTGAAGTTTCTCAGCTCCCTATTAAGATGGGAGAATATCTCAGTGACCCAATCAGGCAGGTAAAACATGAGGGCCTTTGCAAGTCATTTCAGCTAATTCCACCAGGCAGTCAACAAACACTTGTTAAGCTTCTCCTGCACCCGGAGAACCATACTTAAACTTAGCATGATGAATTCTGTAAGTGCCTCTTTGCTTTCCAAGGGAACTGCTCATGTGGTGATATGGGAGGGGTGGGGGTGGAGAGGTAGTACAGTGGAAGGAGCATTAACTTGGGACTTTATAGAATCACAGATTGAGACCTAGAACGGCCTATCTCATCCAGTCTTCTCGTTTTAAAATGAGGAACTGAAGACCAGAGAAATTAAGTGATTCCCCCAAGGTCACAGAGATAGTAAATGACAGGAATGGGGCCTAATCTTGTAGGCTCTGACTCCAAAACCATTGCTCCTTTCACTGTACCATACTGCCTCTCAAGGTTGAGGTCTGGCTGTCTGGGATTACCACTATTAGCTATGTGACCTTGAATGAATGAATCACTTCTCTTGTCTGAGGCTTCCTTCATCTGTAAAATAGCAGGGTTGAATGAGATGCTCCCTGAGAACCTTCCAGCCCTGACATCCTGAGGATCTGAGTCAAAAGATAATCCCTCCTGCACAACTTTCAGTGTTTAGTCCTAGAAATTATATAACATGAGGGTAATGGATAATAAGGAACGTTTTTTTTTTTTGTGAGGTTGGTCAGAAATGTGATTTGTTTTGTTGTTGTTGTATTTTTCAGTCATATCTGACTCTTCATGGCCCTGTTTGGGGTTTTCTTGGCAAGGATACTGGAGTGGTACGCCATTTTCTTCTCCAGCTCATTTTATGGATGAAGAAGCTAAGGCAAACATGTTAAGTGACTTGCCCAGGATCATATAGCTAGTAAGTGTCTGAAGCCAGAATTGAACTCAGGAAGATGAGTCTTCCTGACTTCAGGCCTGGCACTCTATTCATTGCACTACTTCCACCAGGGAAGATGAAACCTTTGGGAAACTCCTAACTTCTCTTTGCCTTAATTTCCTTGTTAGCAAAATATATGAATAGGGTAAACTTCTTTATCTAAGTGAGCCCTCACTCATCTATCTGGTTCTCAGGTATAGCCAAACATATACAATATGTTGCTAACTCATACATGCTCATGCCTCAGTGGTCCCTCACTGCCTATTGAGTAAAATACAAGTTCCCTAGGTTGGCATTCAAAGCTCTCAACAATCAAGTTCCAATTTCCCTTTCTAATTACATCTCATATGCTACCTCCCCTGCTCTTTTGTCCCCTCTACCTTGCAGGTAACTCAGAAAACACTCACCTCTTCCTATTCTCATCTTCTTTGTTCCACCAATGGGGGCCTTTGCTCATTCTATCCCTTGAGGTTCAATTCATGTGCTGCCTCTTCCATGAAGTCTTCCCTGATCCCCCTTCTGAGATTTGTTATAGCACTTTGTACACATCTCCTATGCGGTTCCAGTCAGTATTACAGTTGTCCACAGTGGTTTTTCTTTTCTTTTCTTATCTGATACATGTTCTGGCAAATAATTGATACATGTTGGGAGACTTATCAAAAGTTGCGCACCTGACTGTATGTTTCAGTCTTAAACGTGAAGCATTTCTCTTACCTGTCCCCTTCTCTCCACTCATAGAGCCACAATCTCAGTTCCAACCATCATTATCTCTTGCCTGGACTACTGTAATAACCTTGTAACTGGTCTCTCCTCCTGGTCTCTCCATTCTAATCCTCTCAGCTGCAAAGGGGATTTTTCTAAAGCATCTGTCACCCTCCCTGTTCAATGAGCTCCCATGGCTCCCTATTACCTACAGGACCAAATATATGTACTATTTTGGGAATTTGGGGGGATTTAAAACTCTTCATAATGTACCTTTCAAATATTCCTAAACCTGCCTACCTGCCATACATACAGATTCAGCTACACTGACCTACTTCTGTTCCTTGTAACACATCCGTCTCCCTCTCCTGTCTCGGTGCCCCTTCACACTCTATCTCCCATGCTTGGAATGCGCTACCCACTCATCTTCTCTTGGTTTGCCCTGTTTTCTTTAAGACTCAGTTCAAAGCTCACTTTCTGCAAGAAGCCTCTTCCAGTACCTCCCCTCATTCCTACCAGCTGCTAATATTTTTCCCTTCCAGCTTTCCTTCCATTTAACAATAATAGCTAACATTTATGTGGCACTTACTGTGTGCCAGGCAATGTGCTAAGTATTTTACAAATATTTCATTTGATCCTCACAACAATTCTGGGAGGTAGGTGCTATTATTATTCCCATTTTATAGATGAGGAATTGGAGGCAAAAGAGGTTATGTGACTTGCCTAGGGTCACACAACTAGTAAATGTCTAAGGCTGGAGTTAAATTTGGGACTTCCTGGCTCTGGGCCTGGTGTTCTATCCACTGAGCCACCTAGCTGCCCCTAGTCTACTCTATAGGTATTTTGTATGCACCTAGTTATTTACATGCTGTAAAAAATGTATGTTCCCTGAACGCAGGGCTGTTTTTGTCTTTGCTTGACGTATAGTAAGTGCTTAATAAATGCTTGTTGACTGACTGATTGACCTGGAGGACCATCCATGCAAGGGCACAAAGGTAGGATCATCATACTTGGGGTAATTGCAAAGAAAAGGCTATGTATAGCTTGTAGGGTGCTAGAGAAGTACGAGTTATTATCACCAAGGACAGAATGAGGAAGACCGAAAGGAACTTTAAAACAACATCCTTTTGCCTTCAGGATAGCCCAAACCTAGCTAATCAGTTCAGACTTTCAGGTCTGATTTTAAAGATCTTTTAGTGAATGCATTTCCATCCCATTCCTTGTGATGTCAGGTCTTGTGGACTTGTAATAAGAAGGACTAGGTCTGAGGATGCGTTCTGCCACTTTCTTAAACTGTGTGACCTTTAAGGAGTTCTCTCCCTCTCTGTGCATGTGTTTGGGAAGGAGATTGAATGATATCATGGAATCATAGAATGTCAAAGATGGAAGGGGCCTTAGAGATAATCTAATCCCAAACCTTAATTTTCCAAATGAGGGCAGGGGATGTCTCCAGTAACTGAATGTTCAAGTTCACATGGCAAGTCAGTGGCTGAGCAAGGATTGGATCTGGGGCTTTGGATTCCTGGCTCAGTGTTCTTTTTTTTTTTTTTTTTTTTTACATTGTAACTCTCTTTTAGATATCTTCTAACTCAGATTTAATGTGATTCAGAGACTAGCTAAGAAATTTTCCCATTAGGACAGGCTTCCTTTTATCTGACTTTGGTCCTTCTTACTGCAATTTAAGTACCTTTCACAAAGGGTAATGTTTTCAGAAGTCAACTAGCATTTATTAAGCTAATAAGAGGAACATATATTTCTAGCTAGCAGGGACCATATAGTCCAACCACTTAATTTTACAAATAATAATAATGATGATAGCTCACATTTATATAGCCTGCAAAGTACTTTACATAAATCTTCTTAATTGATCTTCACAATAGCCTTGTGAGGTAGATACCATATTATTATCTCCATTTTATTTTATCTCCATTTATAATCTCCATTATTATCTCCATTTTATAGATGAGGAAACTGAGACTCAGAGACTCAGAGTATTTTGCCTAGGGTCATACAGCTAGTCTGAAGTAGGATTTGAACCTAGGTCTTCCTGACTTCAAATCCAGTAGTACCCTATCCGCTACCCCACATTGCTCATGTGTGGTCATAGAGAAGAGCTCCCTAATGAATTATTCATTCAAAACCAGCTTATAGCAAAAGACTTGCAAATACCATCAACCTTTCAAGATGACCCACATCAAACTAAGAAACACTGGAATTATTAATAGAAGGTGAATTTTACAGGTCCTTAAATCAATTTATTTGTACATTTCTTTTTTCTCCAAACCTAAGACATATAATTGGTCTTCTCATAGGAGAAGGTGGCAAGTAAGAGACACATCTGAAAATGAGAAAAATTTCACTGTTGCACTTCAGAATGAAGTTTTATTTGGATCATCAAAGAAAATAAAAAATACCAATCAAAATATGGTCCTGTGAACAATATGCAAAATAACAATCTCAGTATATTTAATGAAAATAAATGCTTTAAATACATTAGCTCATCGAATCCAACAAATAAATAGGTTCTACAAATATTAACCTGGATAATGTTAGGGAGAGGAAGGGTTTAGAAGGTGGGAAGAAGGTAGAAGATCTAAGAAAGACTGGAACTTGAAACTGACATCTACGTCACATAAAAGAGCAATATATTAATGAAAATTAGAAACAGACATTTTAACTCCTCTTTTTTATTTTTAGGGTTCCGGAGGGATTTTCTCCCCTTAAATCTCACGTACACACTTCTGAACATTGCACGTGTCACCCACAGCCCAAGTGATCCAGATAATATAATCTAGCCTTCATTAGGAACCATGAAATTGCAGTCCCTCAGGGAAGAGAAGCGAGCTCTCTGTTCCATACGGAAAAGCCATTAATTAGGAGATCTGAGTGTTTAACATGATTGTGTACTACACTGATTCCAATCTCACCATTGAGCAGCTATCATTGTTAATGAATTATTGGGGACAAAGTTGACTGAGTGCCAGAAGACATCAGTTAAAATAAAAATGATTCACAAAGTATCTAGGAGCTGTGCTTCAAAGCCTAAACAGAAGCATCTCACTTACCACCTGTCTGCAAATCATTACAATCATCACTGGGAAAAGTACCTCCATTTAAAACAAATTTTAATTAAAAGTTGCTTTTAAATGTATTTTAATCTGCCAAAAATCCATTTTCTAGAAAATGACATTATTTTCTCTGATCCTATGTAACTGTCTGATCAGTTGGCAACCATATCCCCAAATCTGGTGTTTTAAGAAATCTCCCTAAACTACAGTGATATAGCCTTGGAAATTAATACAAAATATAATTTGCAGTGAAGAAATTACAACCAGTATCTTTACTATAGCATGGTACAGTGGAAAGGTCAGAAGACCTAAGTTTGGGGCCAGACTGCTGTGTAACCTTAGGCAAGGCACTAAGCCTGATTTCTAATCTGTAAAATGGACATAATAATACTGGTAACTACCAATCTCAAATGGGTTGTGGTATGAGTCAAAGGAAATCAAATGACATGATTTGAGACTGTTTGATAACCACAAAGTTCTTTGTAACTGGAAGCCAATATTATAATTATTGCTTTCCTTCTGTGAGCAGCAGTTTGTGATGCTACATTAACCTTCAGTGCATTATTGCTTGCAATAGACTAAAGATTTAGACCCCCATTGCTCAAAGGACAGAATGTTTAGGTAGCACTCATCACACTTCCACGCTAGTGTTAGAGACCTCACTTCACTAGTAAGCCTTTCTCTGATGCCTTATCATGGAATGAAGGAACCTCTTGGTTTTCCAAAGCTATGCTAGGGGAGTCCACTCAGCTAGAAAAGCTTTGAAAACAGGTACAATGATGGGATGGTAGCTATTGTTCAAGGATCAGATAAGTATATTATGGAGAGGCTCATCACTAGACAAAGCTGGCCATCCTGTGTATTGATCAATCAATGATTAATATTTTTGGCCATGGAAGGCCATGAAGCTTGGATATAGAATTAAAATCCTTTAGCAGACCATGACTTCCTTGAGGGCAGGGACTGGGTTCTTTTCGATCTTTGTATCTTTAATGGCCTGCATATTTGAAGATACTTGATAAATATTTGTTGAAGTTTTTAGTAACTTAGATTTTATGTTTTGGTAAATTTTCTTTTTTTTGGTGGTATTACAAACGTCAATAAACATGAATTTTTATCTATGAAGAATAGAAATAAAGGATTACATATGATGCCATGAATCTTCATTATGTACATACATTTTTTTAAAGTTCATATTAAAATTATAATTTGGTATTTCCAGCAAGGTTCTGCTTATCCTTCTCTGAAACTCCTTCTCTGTTCTGTGTATTTTTTTTCATATTTAATCAACACTTTTTTCTTTTTATACTATTTTTAACCTTCTTCCCCCTCAATAAATTTCACCAACCTTTCCCACATTCACTTTCTGTTTAGTTTAGTTATTATATTTATGTAATTCCCTTGTGTGTCATGAATGAATGAATA
This sequence comes from Vombatus ursinus, assembly GCF_900497805.2. Lineage (NCBI taxonomy): Eukaryota > Metazoa > Chordata > Mammalia > Diprotodontia > Vombatidae > Vombatus > Vombatus ursinus. The sequence continues at coordinate 8,487,214 of NW_020948983.1, forward strand.
AAGTATTTACTAAGTGCTTACTATGTGCAAAACACTGCTAACTGAGCACTAGGGAGACAAAGATTACTCTCTCATATCGTTGTTCTCAAGGAGCTCACATTCTAAGAGGGGTGACAACATATAGATTTCACCTGCAAGTGAGATGGAAATGTTCCATGGTCCTTAGGGTATAGTGGCAATGTAGATATTAATGCCTTGTCATTAAGGTCATTATTTAATGTCATTACTCTCAAGCCTCTTGGGTTTACTGCTTGCCTCTGTCTTATGTGCTTTTTACCCCCATACCCTTTGTGGTTATTAAAGTGTTATTGCCACCCTGTTTCCTGCTGCCAGTCCCGGTCTTTCCTGATGAGTATCCAAAGAACCACATGTACATGCCTCCATTTCATAATTTCCTAAATTAATGATCAATTCACTTTTTTTTTAATATTGGAATCTATTGTTATTTGATATAATTAATTTTATCAGGTCCTGTTTTTTCTCCTTGAGAAGTTCTTTTATGGTTTGTTCAATTTCTATTTAAAGTCTATTTCTTGCTCTGTTAACCTGGGCATTTTATAATTTTATAAATATTTATTAATTATATTCACTATCAATTTTTTTATATTTAATTTAGCAAAAGTTTCTAATGATTGTGTTTTCTCTTCATTTGTTACAAATCCCCTTTTTATTTTAGATTTTGGCAATATGGTTTTCTCCTTTTTTTTGGGAGAGATCAGATTATCCAATTGTTTATCCACTTTTTTTTTAAAACAAGTTCTAGTTTTGTCAGTTTATTTTTTGGTTTTCAATTGTATTCATCTTTTCTTTGATTGTCAGAATTTTAATTTTTGTACTTAGCTGTTTTTTAAAAATTCTTTTTTAAAAAAAGGTTTTTAGTTGCTTTCCAATCCATTGATCTATCCTTCCTTTCTCTCTTTGTTGACGAAATTGATTAGTGATATAGATCTTCTAAGGACTGCTTTGGCTATATACCGAGGGTTTTGGTATGTTGTCTCACTGATGTAATTTTATGAAATTAGATATTTATGTGATTTATTCTTTGACCCAAAAATTCTTTAGGGTTAAATTTAAGTTCCAGTTAAGCTTGATTCATTTTTTCAAATGATCTCTATTGATTATTTTTTTTATTTCATTGTGGTCAGTAAAGAATGTTTAATATTTCTGCTTTTCTGCATTTGTTAATGAGGTTTTTATGTCCTAGAACATGGTCAATTATTGTTAACAGTGCTATACACAGCTGAGATATGTGTATTCCTTCCTATTTCCATTCAATATCCACCAGCAGTCTATCATATCTAAATCTGTATAAAATTCTATCAATTCCTTTCTTCTTTTCTTCTTTTTTTTTTGTTAGATTTGTGGTGTTTTTTTTTTATTTTTTTTTTGATTTGTGGTGTTTTTTAAGGGGTATATTGAGGTCTCTCACTATTACAATTTACTGTCTATTTCTCTCTGTAAAACAATTAACTTTTCCTTTAAGTATTTGCGTGCTATGCCATTTGGTGCATGTATAGTAAATGCTGATATGATTTCATTTTTTATGGTACCCTTGAGCATAATGCCTTTCCCCTACTTGTCTGATATGATTTCTGAATTCACCTGAAGCATAATAAATTCCATTCTAGCCTCATATTTTTAACTCTGTGTGAACTTTTTTTAAAAGTGTATTTCTTATAAACAATGTATTTTTGGATTCTGCTTTCTAATCCATTTTGTGACTTTCCTCCCTTTTACTGGTGAGTTCATTTTATTCATTCTCATAGCCACAATTGTGAACTCTTTACTTCTTTCCATTTTATCTTTTTTTTGGTTTTCATTTCTTTGTTTCCATTCCCTTATTTGCAAAGGAGGAGATGGAGAAAGAGAAGGAATATGATTAACACTAACAATCCATAATTGAAGTGTTCTGTTCTTCAACCTTCTCAGATCCTCTTTTCTTTATCTACTCCCATATTCTGAACTTGTTTCCTTTCTTTTTAATATCTTCCTTTATGATCAACTGTCTGAAGATGATGCTTTTTGCTTACAACTATTCTTTCTCTGATTCTGCCTTCCTGAAACTTTGCCCTCCTTTCTTCCTTACCTTTTTCTTATTATATTCCTTTTTTCTTTCTTTCTCTTTCTTCTCTGAAAATGAATAAACCAAAACAAAATCTTACAAAGTTTCTATGTTTGCATGTTACTTAAGTACATTTATGACTCTTGAAGATAGTGAGATTCTAAGGGACACAAGTTTTTTTTTCCTCTCTTTATTAGAAGATAAATCCATCATAATCATTTAGGCCCTTCCATGTGCTCATATGTATTTACCTTCCTAGCTTTCTTTTGACTCCTGTGTTTGTGTTTCAGTTTTCAGTGAGCTCTGGTATTTCATCAAGAATGCTTGAAAGTCCTACAATCTGTTAAAAATCCATCCTCTTCTCCCCCCAAAGTCCATAGGATTATACTGCCTTCTTGGCTACCAGCTTTCAGCTTTCACCTTTTGGAATACTGTATTCCAAGGTTTTCTCTCCTTTATAGTTACTGCATAGTCTTGAGTGATCCTGACTCATATTAGTTGGTACCCAAATTCTTTCTTTCTGGCTGCTGGCAGTATTTTTTCCTCAACTTGGAAGCTTTAGATTTTGATTAGGATACTCTGGTGTTTTCAGTTTGGAATTTCTTTCAGGAGGCAATTGGTGGATTTTTTTTTCATATTCACTTTCCCCTCTGGTTCTACTAGATCTGGACAGTTTTCTTTTTCTATTTCTTGAAGTATGCACCCCGAGTTTTGGTTTGGCTTTGGTTTTCAGAGAGACTGATGATTCTTAAATTATTTTTTCTAGACCTGTTTTCCAGGGGAGTTGTTTTTGATAGTAGAGATATCCTCCAATCTTTTGACTTTGAATATTTCTTGTTTCATGGAATCACCAAGCATTGATTAGTCCATTCTATTTTTAGGGAGTCTAGTACTTAGGTAAAATTTTCCACTTTCTAGTCTTCTTCAAATTTTTCTCTTTGGAGTTCTTATTTAAATTCTAACTCCATTTTTATCTCTAGCTTTATTTTTTCATCCATTTTTGTAGTCCTTGTGGCCAAGCCATTTTTTTCCTTCAGGCCCTATTAGTATTTATTGTGGATATACTCTTTGTATGGACTTCTCAGTCCATAGTATTTTTTTTATTGTATTTGGTTGTTTTTTTTTCTACTCATATTTTTTCCTAGTTACTCATTCTAACTACTGATATCTTTTTGTCAGTTCTGGATTATGTGGAGGTGCTTACATCATTTAAAGATTTTTTTTTCTTGATTATAGAGTGCAGGAATCAGAGTTAGAAGTGAATTTGAATCCTGCCTCAGACACTTTCCAGCTGTGTGACCCTGGATAAGTCTTTTTGTGCCTCAAATTTTTCATCTATAAATTAAGGATAATAATAGCACCTATGTTACAGGGTTGTTGTGAGGGTCAGATGAGTTAACAAATCTAAAGCACTTTCAAACCTTAAAGTACTATATCAATGCTAGTTGCTATTATTATATTTGCTGGGGTATTTGTGAGAGAGGGGTATTTGTCCTCCACAATATTTCACATTGTAATGTTAACCAGAAGCATGGGAAGCATTTTGTTATTCTTTCTCCCTAGGGTGTTGCTATTGAGCAGAACCAGGGTGTTGAGCCTTGGTATCTCAGTTGCTCTCCTTGATTAGATGAGGGAAGGGCAGGTGATATTGTGAGGCCATGGAAGAAGAAAAGGCCCTACAGGCCCCTTGATTGACTAGTTATGACTTCTGCAGATTGGGGTTGAGTGAGAAGGCTCCTGTTAGCAATCGTCAGGGCATTTCATCCCAGGGTTGGATAGTGAGGGGTCAAGGGGATAATAAAGTAGCAGTAGCCAGTAGTCAAGCTCCCCCAGGCCAACTCGTCTTTGGTCCTGGATCTGGGTGGTGATCATGGTGTAGCCAGGGGGAGGCATATCTGTTTGATTTGTTGAATGAAATTGGCTTTGATCTATGTTAATATAAGGAGCTCCCACAATAAGGAAACTATGGACTGTTCAAAGTATCAAAGTAAAATGGAAGCTCCAGAACTTGTGACTCACATACCTACATTATGGCAGAATTCAGATAATAAGCCCTTTTTTGGAAGATAGCTTTATTGAAACTTTATGTTCTCCTACCCATGGGACTTCTGAGTCCCCTGTCCTCTAGCATCCCCTAGACTGGGCTCTAGTGGATTTTCATACACCTGGGAAATGAAATGATTTAAAAAAAAATTATAGTTGCATTCTGGGAACTTATATTGAGTGAAACACTTTGTTACTAGGATGAATGTTGAAAATAACACTGTCTTTGACAATAGTATTTAAACCTTAGATTGCTGTAGTTGGACATCCAAATAATTGGAGTTCCTGAGTATCACTGGAGATACTGAAAACCACAGGAAAAGAAGTCTTATGCTGGCAAGGCATATTTACTTAAAAAACACTGTCAAATGTATTTTCTTATTTCATCTTCATAACATCTTTATAAAACAGGTAAGGACAAATATAGTATTGCTGTCTCTAGTCATAGATACATATGTGTGTATGTATATATATATGCATATATTATATATGGCTGAATTTATTGGTAGAGCAGTATGGTGAAGAAGAAAGTGCTGCATTTAGGGTCAAAGGACCTGACTTCAAATCTTGCTTCTGCCATTTACTAGTTTTGTGACTATAGGCAAGTCAAACCTTTCTGGTCTGTAGTTTCCTCATTCATAAAATAAGGCAGTAGGACTGGATGACCTCTTAGATTTTGTCTGGCACTAAATCTATGATCCTAAGGGCCAAGGAAATAACTGGAGCCATGCATCTAGGAACACTGCTGCTGTTTCCTAGGGAATGACTGGGGCCCTTTTCTGACTAAAATGAGAGAAAGGCTGTGCCTGTGGCAATGGGAGATAAAGGGATGGATTCCAAGACTTAGAGGAATCAAACATCCGAAATCCTTCAGCACTGTTTTAACATGGGACCCAACAGAACTGAGAAGAGCTGGAGGAGGAATTCAGGCCTGGCAGAGAATGAGCTATATCCAGAGCCATTGGATGTTACAGATTTATCTTTCCAGTCTGTGGAGTTCTGAAAAGGTGTCAAGGGAGGAGTCTAAGGACTTGGCCAGCCCTATGACTGCCTCATGGTTTGGCCTTGGGCAAGTTACTTTCTTTCTCAGGGTCTGTTTCCAGATGATCTCTAAGGTCCCTTTAAGCTTGAAGGTCTTTAGGTCTCTAAAGCTGGTTGACTTTTGCCATGTTGTCAGATCTATATTCTTCCCCCCAGTCTTGTCTCCTTTGCTCTGTTGGCCCATTGAAAATGAATGTAATTTTTCCCTCACAAAAGATTTCAGAAACTAGTCCCATCCAAAGTAAACAGAGTCCTCTTAATCCCTTTTCTGAATTCCAAGGTTTTAGATGAAAACTAAAGTTTTCTTTAGTCTAAGTGTGGGAATGATAGAAGGATGGATGGAGGGAGGGGTTAATCAGAATGACTATTTTCCCAAATTAGAATTTAGCTTCTATTTTCTCCTTTCAGAGAGGAAAGGAGAAGAGAGAGGGAGATGAAAGTGAAAGCCTTTGAACACATCTCCTGCTTCATTTCCTGTGATTCAACAGATTGGGTGGTGAGCTCAGTTTATCCATACTGGTGGGTAATTCTTAGTCCTGTGCTAACTTTTTGATTGTGTGCCAAGTTAAATGTTTCTAATTTAATAAGGCGTTTTAGAAAATTCTAAGTCTGAGATTTGCACAATCCCCTCATTTGAAAAGGGTTCCATGGTCTGTTTCTTTACCAACTTCTACTCTTCTGCATGTGTGTATGTATGTATATATATATATACATACATATATATGTTATATATATGTATTGTATGTGTGTGTAAACCTAGAATATGCTTTCCCTAAGGGAATGGCGTACCCATATGAAAGTGCTGTCCTGACATTAGCTTAAATGACTTATTACCTAGAAAAATTTTACACCTGCAGGAAAAACTCCAGCCTTTACCCATACTCAATTCTGGTTCTTTTATAAAAACATTAAAGGACATTAAAAGGGAAAAGGAATGCCCAAGACTGTCCGTTTTCCACAGTGCCCTTCTGCAAGCATTTCGTGGTGATGGGGCATCATTTTCCATCACTTTTATGGTGGAGGGACTCAGAGTTTAGTATTAACAATAGGCTTTCAGAGAACTAATGGCTAAATATGGGCAAATGATGTATCTAAAGTAATACAGCAAATTATGGCAGTTATGAATAAAAACAGCATCTCTGGAAGATCAATTCAGTGCTGCTTGTCCATTCTTCCTAGTCTCTGAGACCAGAATCAGTGTGAATTAAGAATAAATCTATCCCACTGTGGCTGATTTCATTTTTTAAAAAGTTGTTTCTTAACCAATAACAATGATGTGGAAGCTCCTGGGAGTTGCATTTAGCTCCAGTAAAGCTATTAGCCTAGTACTGATGGCCTGCTTTATAATAATAGCTTATATTTACAGAGTGCTTTAAGGTTTGCAAAACACCTTACAAATATTAACTAATTTTATCCTCACAACAACCCTGAGAGGCAGGTGCCTTTATTATCTCCTTTTTACAGATGAGGAAACTAAGGCAGACATTGATTAAGTTATTTGCCCAAGGTCACTCACTAGATAGGACCTGTGGCAGGATTTGAACTCAGGTCCTCTTGACTCCAGGTCCAGCTCACTATCCATTACAATGTCTTGCTCTCTTCTAAAACATCCTGCTTTATCCTCCATCTCTTATAGAGGCAAATGGGGGCACTGTAGGGACGGCTTCACATGCTATAGAGATGGATCTATTTAGGGGATATCTATTTTCCAAATAGAAAACAAAATATTGCAAAAGCCTAAGCCTCTTTCTGACCTTTATCTAAGTGTTTTTAGAGGAAATGAGGATAGAGGTGCTCATGGGATTGAACCATCGGTTGGAAATGTCGAGTTATGAGTTCTCTGACTGGGTCCCTTTTCAAGTCCTACTCCTGTGCTTAATCTAGAAAATGAGGACCATGACCTTGGTCTCTATAGGGTAGTTATAGGAAGTTCCCTGTGAAAATCATCCCCTAGGATTCTGGCATCTCACAGCTCCTAGGAGAGACTGCAGGCCTTTCTGGTGTCCACAAAGTTATATCACACACATAAGGATGCTTGGATCTCTGTCATATAAGAACTACTCTAAGCTGTAAGGCAGACCGTCGATGCAAGGATGTTGGGAATGACAAATTTCAAATGGAACTTAATTCCTAGATTAATATTGAAAAGACAGGGTGCCACCAAGAGACAGACAGGTGGGGCTTCAAGTTTATATGCAAATTTCTCAAATTTAGCAACCCACTACTCCTTTCTTTTCCTTTATTTCATTTAGTCTCTCCTCTTCCAAAGACAGACACAAATCAGTTCTAAATACCTTGCTATCAAGGTTCTTCACAAACCTTGAGCTTAGACACTCAGGTACCTTCCTGAAGAAGGGTGATACCATATAGACTCCATCTTGCTTTCTGCCCTGACAGATTTCACATCACAACCACTTACATAGTTTTCCAGACTTTAAAAAAAAAGAAAAGAAAGAAAAAGAAGAAGAGGCTGAAAAGCAAAGTTGAGAGAGATGACGGACTCAGTTCTCTCTGGATCTGTCCCCTATTGAACACATCTGGGGGAAGCTGAAGATGGAAGGCATTCAGCACTGAGCTGTGCTGGTCATACCTTCAGGAAAAGTCCAAGGAACTATCAGTGGACTTTTTGTGAGCAACAGATCAATACGAAGCTTCATATCAGCCAAGCTATTATTCACGCCAAAGGCGGTTGTTTGGATGAAGGGAAGGACTGAGTGCACAAGTTCACTGAATCATAGTACAGAGTTCTCCTGTTCGGTGTTTTTCCCCCTTTCTGTCAATGCCTTCATTATTTATGTAGGACAAGTAAAACTCAGTGGGTTCAGGATGTGAAATATTTTTCTCTGTTGTCCCTGCCATGATTAACACCAAGATGGTTGTGTGTGTGTGTGTGTGTGTGTGTGTATCTTCTTGGGGTTACACAAGATGTGACACCCAACCTGCCCTTGACTGCCAGGTTGACAGAAACCTCTGCACTGGTAAGAGACAAAGGGGTGGGGGTGGGGGATGGCATAAGCTGCAAGAATACTTATGCTACCAACATGGGCTCTCTTGGGCACCTGACCTGCAGACTTTGCTCAAATTGAGCAAGATCTTTGGTGATACTTCCCTGCACCTGTCTCTAGCGCCTCATTGCCAAACCTGAGGAACTACCACTGAGCCCCCTAGGGGTTTAGCTGTGCCCCTGGATACTCTACAAAGGGTCCGCCAAGATAGTTATAGAGTCTTATCTGAGAGCTTTGCTGAAAACAACTGCCTGCCACTACTCAATAGCCTGACCCATTTTTAAAAAGAGGAAGTCTCATCTGAAATCTTTATATCCACAAGATGAACATTACTTTAGCTGCTGGAGGGTCAGGCACTTTTTTTTTTTTTTTTTTTTTTACAGTGCTTAACATGCTGTACAGGTAGCAAAATAATAAAAAACAAGACTATATACTTCAGCCCCATTGAAAACAAGATTATCCTCTCTAGCCCTGTCAGTACCACTAGATGTGGCCCATCAGCTCAGGAGGTTAGAGACTGATGATATGGGGCCACAGAATGTAACCTATCCTTCCACCCTCCCTCATGCCAGCCTCCAGGCGTGTAAATGCCCTCATGGAGGAGCACTGAGTGAGAGAGCCTAGATTGCTCTGTGCAGAGTCAACCATACATAGATTAAAGTATGTATCCTATAGATGGTGAGTCTGTGTATCTTTGTATACCAAGGATGGGGTATTATAACCTGAATGTTATTTCTCATGAGGGTCAGTGTGGTAAAGTGGATAGAGGGCCATCCTGGAAGTCAGAAGGCCTGGATCCAAAATCTGCCTTGATACCAGTTCTATTTGAATCACCTTTGCCTGGCACATAGTAGGTGGCCAATGAATGCTTGTTGATTGATTGTGTGACCATGGGTAAGGCAATGTTCTAAGACTAATTAGCCAAGTTATAGGTGGGTTAATACTTGGATTATGATCAGAGAATAAAGGGGTTTCCCACATTAACACATTCCTAACTCCTTGACATTTTGATGCATGTTATTTCTACTAAATTGAACTATTTGATTCAAGGTGAATAGCATTTATATGACCATCTTATGCCTTCAGGGCTCCTTTAGTATCCAGATAGTGGCAGAGTTTTAAGTCTTGGGAATGAGTAATGTCTGCAGCTAGTTCCATCATGGATGTAATTGATGCATTTGTGTACCTTTTCAAGCACGGGAAGCAAAAAACGTCCCTTAGTTAATCTGAATTTTGCCTGCCATCTTCTTTCCTCCTCTTATTGTAGCTTATGCTCACATAGTCTGAAGGGCCATGAGTTAGTACTGGAGTGGGAAAGGTGCCAAAAAAGTTGAGAGTTATAGGAAAGCATCATGTAGAATCATAGACTATTCCTTCTGGAAAGAACCTAAGATATTATCTACTTTAACTGATTTACAGAAAAGGGAACAGAGAAGAGAATGCCTTTCTATGTTATACAATTAACTAGTAGGAACAGAGTTGGGATTAGAACCCAGGCCTCCTGACTTCCAGTCTGACGTTCAATATTTGACATCATACAGCTTCTCCTTCTGCTATTCTGATGCTGCTTGACATCCCTGGGGGTGGCGTAGCTCTGCTCATGAGCTGTCAATGTATTGGGTCCTTTGGGTCAGACCCCTTGAGAACAAGCGGGCTGAGCTGGTGAGGCACATGAAATCTTTAGATGCATCAGATCCCACCAGACAGTGGTTCTCCCCTACCCCCACCCCTTCCTCCCTCCCCCTTTCAGTAAGTTGCAGCAGCCCGAAGAACACCCTGGCCTTTGAGCGTAAATTGTTCTCTGATTTACCATGACGCAGCTTTTTGTTCTTAGGCCCCCCAAAAGTATAGCACTTGCTGAAAGGCAGATCAATTCGTTGATAGCAAGTCATAGTCAAAAAATGGCCAAAAGGTCAAACTCAGAAAAGCATCGCTCCTGTTACCCATTATTGAAACACTATTTGCAATCAGCTATGGTCGACTACACAGAGACACCCTCCCATCACTCCTGGCCCCAGACAGCCTTCCAAACAAAAGCCTGCCTTTCAGATTTCAGCACTTACTTCATTTTAGACCATGTTGCTCTAAATACATGTTTGGGCAGAGTGGCAGACAATTGAGCAACAAGGCTGTGTGGAACCACCACATTTCTCTGCAAACCAGTTCATGCAGCAGTCAGCAACCCTGGCCCAGGTTTTCACACCTAACTCCTTCTTTCTCCTGGGAAACTCTGGCCAGAAAACAGCATTCAAGGCCCCCTCCTAGGCTAGTTGTCCAAAACAGAAAGACAAGGAAATTATGGTTTGGACCTGGATGAAAGTGGTTAATTCACAGCTATGTCAGGAAATGGGCATATGTTAAACGATGGGAAATTTCATTATTTAAAATCAGACTCCAAATTTCCTCCCCGACTCCACGAAGGATGCCTGCTATACAGGTTGCAAATTAAGAACAATTATTTTCCTCTCTTGCACTTGAATCTAACTTACAGCTAAAGTCATTTAAAGGGGTTAACATCCACCTTAATTAAATATTAACGTGTGCCTGTACCTGCTGCTATTGTTGCCCCTTCGAATAAGATATAACCTATTTTTGACAAGTTTTCATCTTTCTCTGTGGAAGACGCTACATGAAACCAAATCAGTGGCAAAGAGGAGGGTAATGAATAATCCATTCCATATTCCAACAGTACCCAGAGCTCTGAGTGGAAAAAAAAAAAAACATTCAGTCAGATGATAGCAAGAGGCTGCTGTGGTGCCACGTGACACAGCTAATGTTTAAATAATAATAATAATAAAAAAAACCGCGATAAACAAATCATTAGCCCTTAACAGTTGTTTAATGCAATTTGTTAATGAACGTAATGGTGGGGACTAATAATGAAAGAAAATAAAAACGTCTAAACAGGCGCCAAGTTGCCGGTGATGCGCAATTATTTCCTTGTCAAGTTTTTATGATTTAATGAGCTCCTCTGGGACTGACGGCTGTCAGTCAGTCGTGACTTTTTGACACCATTACAACTTCAAATACAGCAGCAGGCAGGCTGTTTTCCTCGGATTTGAAATACTGAAATGATCTGACAGTTTTAAAGAAAAGATGTGCAAAAAAAAAAAAGGAGAAAGAGAGGGAGAGAGAGAGAGAAAAGACAGTTTCTGTTTCTTTCTTTCTTTTTTTCCTTTCCTTTTTTTTTTTTTTCCATGGGGCAGGCAATCTTCGGATGCTGTTTGGTAATGAAAACCCAATCACTGAGGTCATTATCTGATGAGGTTTTTTGGACTGGGTAGGGTTTCTTCCTCTTTATTTCTTTACTTAATGATAACCCTCAATGGGTTTGCCCCGCATGGGATGGTCAGAGCTGCACAATTTTGTTCACCATTAATTTCTGCCTTTGAAGCTCGGGGCTCAGAAGCAGGAGCAAAGCAAACCCCCCACCAAGCTAGTTCCAAAATAAGACAATCCAGCCTGCCTTAAACAGAATAGCAAATGGCCTTCCAAGCCCCGGGATGGGAACTGACGTCAGGCCCACTGCATTTTCAGATATTTTCTCTCAATGTTGAGCATTTAAAACTCTTTAAAACTTAAGCGTCTTTAATTAAATTGCTTTTGATTTTGAACCAGGGTAACAGCGTTTTATTTATTCTGTCAGGGAAACAGTTTAGTCTGCATGAATTTCACACAGTAATATACCACCCCCCCCCCCCTTCTCCCATGCATCATTTCCAACAAAGGCAACCGACATTAGAAACATTCGACTCTTTGAGGCTTACATTTGTAAGTACTTAGAATCATTCACAGATCCAAGGCCTGCTTCAAATTTGACAAGCTACTTCTGGCAAATGTGGGAATACCCGAATCTGGGGAGGGGTGGGAGGTGAGGGAATATGTCCTCTGGGGGGTACTTTCCTTCTCAATTTTTCCAACATCCACTCAGGGGTCATGTTGGGGGAGTTCAAGGGATCCTCCAAACCTACTTCCTCCCAACTCTCCCTAGAGACAAATGGGCTTGCCTTACCACAGGGGGTCATTACAGGAGTAGAGCAAAGTGGAGCTGGTGAGGCGTGTCTATTCAACTTTGATAGCCCAGTCCCAAGGTGCAGAAATGAAATTTGGGCAACAATATGTACTGACAGCGACATGGGCAAAAAGGCAACAACTAATGAAGGGGTGACACTTGTGGAGAAAACAAACCAACTAGTCCTTGAAAAGTTAGCATTCTATTTACTCCCCCTCTGCCACAGCAATGACTTCAATATGAACTGTAGGTTTAAGTAAAATATTTTAGAGCTGAAAAGTCTGGATTATAAAATTGATTAAGCTCACTTGGTGGACCCCAGAAGCCTGCTGGGTACTGGAGCATGATTAGGTAACTAGATAACTAGATGTATACTTTAGCTAAGATGAACAGATCTGAATGAAGACTAGAGGGGACGTTCTATTACAGCCGTGCTATTAGTGCTCCCAAACAGGAAGGAATGCTTTTAAAAAATGATTTCTGTAAGGTTTTTAGTGTTTACAGATTTTTGTTATCTGAATAAAAGATTCATGACCAGACGGATTCCTAAAGCTGATAGGAAAATTAACACAGGCTCTCATTTCTTCTCTAGGTCCCACTTCACTCCATCTTATTCCCTCACCATCATTCCAAAGGAAAGGCTGCAGCTTTATTTACACAATACTAAATGATTTATCGGAACACATGCATGCCCTAACCTGCTTAGATAAGTACCATTTCTCTGGCGAATTTCACCATCCTTGCATCCCTGCATTTCCTTTCTGAACGGCAATAGTTCTGTTCTGAGTTGGTTTGGAAAAAAAAGAAGGCAAATGTTCCAGCCAAGTGATTGCTGGCCAGGAATACAAGTTATTAAACATTTTTATGAGAGACAACAGGTTTGATTTCGAAGATGCTGAAGCTTCCAATTATATTCAAAGGCTGCCCTAGAACTTGGAGCAGCCTAGGAAGCTGTAATAAAAACACCTTTTGCTTCATGCTGGGAAAAAAACAAAAACAAAAACAAAACAACAAAAAAAACCAACCGACCAACCTCACAATCTTTGCTTGAACAACTTTAGGCCTGATTACAAATGAACTCATTTCTATCCAGTACTTCAAAAAAAGAAACCCAAAATCACAAATCAAATTACAGGTTGGAACAAATATCCAATTCAGGAAGGTTCTGAGAGTATTGGTTAGTCAAAGCACCAGCTAACCACCTCTCCCTCACCCCTGTGCCCCCCTCCTTTTTTGTATTCTGCTGTAACTCACTGTTTTCAAGGAGGTTAGTAGATGTTTCAGATAAAGTTTATTCAAGTCTTTCTTACTACAGAACATCATCATATTTATAATCACATTTGAAATTTCACACTAATGGAGTCATGTTCTCCCTCTCACTGAAATATTCATGTTCTCTTTACATATGGAAATAGATATGGAGAGAACCTCGTCAGACCTTTTACTTATACTAGGGGCTGCGTTTGGCAGCACAAATATTAAAACTGGAAGGATAGAGAGATGATTAAATTGGTCTGGAATGCCCAGGTCACAATTAAATGTTGTGCAAGGCCTCATCTTGCTAGTAAATATGAGGAAGTCTGAGCTCTTACAGAGCAAAGAAACACTTCTCACAGCCAGTAATGAAAATTGTAAAAAGTGGATATTAGGCAATTTTAGTAAAAATATATTCAATAGAAAAACGGGGAAAGCTGTAGGTCAATTTACTACATGGCCCACATTCCATAGCCTCCTTTACAATTAAGCCAGAGAGGTTTGCTCCTTTTTTTTTTTTCCTTCTCCCTTCTCATGAACTGGGTTGGTTCTCAGGAGAAACTCTCTTTCTTCATCACCTGGTTTCTTCTTAACTTGTACATTTGGATACCACAGAAGGGCTTATACAACAAGGGTCTGACAGTCTGACACCCAACACAAACTGACAGAAGCATTAAATAACTCATATCTCTTCCCCTCCCTTCTCCCTTTATTCCCCTAATAGCACCTCCCCCTTCTCCTCCCCCCCCCCCCCCGCCCCCGCCCGCCGCCCCACACCCAACAACCTGGCCCTTTCTATTTTCATAGACTGGAGAAAGAATTTAACAAATACTATTCTGATCACTCAGTGAAATTTTTTCCCAAAAAATATCTCTGTGAAGACATCAGCAGGAGGGGAAATCACCCCACATGCAATCAAGAATAGAAAACATCATTTACACTCCTTGCACCAAAGTTGAACAGTGGCAAGAGTGGGGGAGGAGAAGGGGGCACTCGGGCCTGTCAGTGCAAAGGGATGATTCATGTGACCACTTTGTCTTAATTACTCAGAACAAGGCGTGTGGTGCTGTATATCAGGGAAGAGCAGATACATCAGTGTCCTTTGACAGAAATAAAAATAGCCGTCAGGATGGTGATGACCACGATGATTGCCAGGATAACCACCAAAATACGGTTTTGGATGATCCTACGAAAAAGCAAAGAAAAAGAAGAGGAAAATCAATCAGAGAACTGGAGCAACATTTGCTAAACCACACATAACAGACAAACTTGTCTAATCAAACAGTGAGGGGAAAATTGGTCCCCGGGTACCCATAAAAGGGACACGTGTGTGTGTGTGTGTGTGGGGGGGTGTGTGTGTGTGTGTGTGTGTGTGTGTGTGTGTGTGTGTGTGAGAGACAAACAGAGAGACAGAGAGAGAGGTGGGGGGTGCGGTGCAAGGTGGGGGTGGTGTTCCTGAAGTCTGCAGTTTGGGGACTTCACAAATTACAATATAAATGAATAACTTCATAATGATTTCCATGCTGCGCTGATGACACTCAAACACTTGCTGCAAGCTAAGTAATGTGAAAACTTTTCTTGGATCTGACTGCAATAGAGTCTCTTAAGTGATCAAGGGACCCACGTCATTTTCTCTTTTTAATTTAATATGTGAGACAAGGCTCATTTTTAGCAGTGTTTCTTATTAAGGTAAAAGATTCCAAGGAAACACATGTCAAAGAGGTACTTACCTGTACAAAAATACTCAGGGAAAAGTATAAAAGGGAGCTGGGGGGGGGAAAAAAGGATAGGGATAAAGAAGCAAGTGTCAAACTGTGAAGCTTATGTTGTAAAAGCCTCATCTGTCACGGGACTGTCACACACGTTCCATTATGCTGGAAGGGAATGTTACATTTGCTCGGCAGCAAAAAGATGGAAATGAGAAATAATAATAAAAAAAAAAGATGCTGGAAGTCCAAAACCTTGGTATCATTCAACATTTGTTGGAAGAACCTTATCCCTATGGCTGCTAAGTAGAAATCAGTCGAAAGTCTACTGAACAAAGATCGGTCAACAGAGGGAATCTAAAAATCTGGATGAATAGAGACAAACATCCCAATATGCCTGGAGAAAGCTTCTGATGAACTTACTCATAATTTGCTATTTGGTTCTTAGAAAAGGATCCCAGTATCATAACGTTTCCTCAAGACAGAGAGAACTTGGGTTGCACATAGTCTGATGTACTCTCACAGAACCTCAAAGAGATAGAAAGAAAAGTAGCTATTTAAACCTCCCTCTCTGTCTCTCTTAACACACACACACACACACACACATTCGCACACGCACACACACAGACACCCTACCCTTTTTCTAGATACAGTATTTTGAATGTGAAGTTTCCACTCAGAGTCTAAATAAATCCACCAATTTATGGAAGACAGACTTTTTCCATGCAGTCCATAAATATATCTGCTTATGTAGATTCAAAACTACATAGATTCTGGATGAATGAATGTGTTGTGTGTAGCAATAAATTAAAATGCAGTTTTATCCAAGTTCAAATCCCCTCTTTCCACCTCTGCCTCCCCCATAACAATTCCACCCCCCTCCCCAAGTAAATGGATGGAAGAAAACTGTCACATCAGACAAACACACTCCCTTGTGACACTCTAAAAGGACTAGCTCTCTATCCTCCTGACAGGTTACAAAATGATCGCATTTGCTGACACGTCTTCCGCAAAACTGCTTTAGAGCTTGTGTCCACTTTCCTCGCAGGAGATGAATGGCCTGTTTTGTCCTCATTTATCACTTAAAGCTCAGCCAAGATCTGTCTCGTTTATTTCTCCCTTCCCCACTAGAAAGGCTATGCCAAGACATTAATTCTTTGCGATGACAGCTAATTCAGACTTAACAGGACATATTTACTCAGCCAAAGGAAGGTATGGGGGAGTCTTTCAATAAAAATACTTAATGTCACAGCAAAGGGAATCTGCTTTTATAGATATTGGTTCATGCAAATTTGGTGGCTTAAATTTTCACCTGGACTGGACTTCTTCTCTTTTCTTCTTTGGTGCATGTGTCTCTTGAGAATAGGCTTGGGAACACACTTATTTCCCTCAGTCTCTGTGGGAAATGAGATCTCTGTTTTTCCAGAAAGTTACCATGTGGCTGGCTTGCAAAGGCAATCGGCAAAATTGGAACTCAGCAGTAAACTAGATTAGAAGCATGAAAACGCTTTAAAATTCTGCCCTAAGTAATATACGGTAATAGGCCTCTTGTATAGTTTGGTTGACAACCATTTTATTTGTGGGTTGAAGGCCTCAAGGCATCCATGATGCTAATTTACACAGGATTAACTGTGGGGAAAACTTGTTTAATCTAAGGCAAGTTTAGAAAAAATGCGTGCATAGGAATGCTTATATCCTAAATTCTTCCCTGGCCTGTTTAATTGGGTATCCTTATTTCCAGCCCCAAAGAAGATCCCATCCAGAGAGCTCTCCTGAAGTCTCATGTGTTTAATTCATTTAGGGCACACCTGATCTGAAGATTATATATTCTGTCTATCTTTCAGAGGCTCACAATGAGACAACAGAACACCCAAGAGGAAACCACATACCTGTCAATGAGTACTTCTATTAAAGAAAGGGTAGAGGACATATAAATATATATGTACATATACATGCACATACATACTCCATGGGTTTGTGATTTTGTCAGTGTGATTACTTTGTCTACTGACAGATCACGCTCCTTCTACAATTTGGTAAATGGTCTGTAAGAATCCTTACAAAATGGTAGGTCACAGCCCACCCATGCCTTCTCATCCTATGCATCTCTTGTCCATCTCTTCCCATAAATCCATCACAGGGGGTTCATCTAATATCTGGAGGGCTTTTTGTAGGTCCCTTGATATCACATAGGTATCACTGCAGAATGTGGACTGTCCACTTGTTATCTCTTATTGCATGATAGGCCTACTTTTTTTTCCTGGTCATAGATTTCTTAGGCGATATCTTTTGCTTTTATGTACATCTGGCAATATGCTTCCGCTTATTTACTGTGCATTTCTCCACTGCTCTTTTGGTGACCCAAAATTTTGCCTCCTTGGACTTGCAGTCATAGATCAGGTAGGTGGCGCAGTAGATAAAGTGCTGGGCATGGAGTCAGAAAGACTAGAATTCAAATCTGACCTCAGACACTTACTAGCTGTGTGACCTTGGGCAAGTCACTTAACCTCTGCCTGAAAAAAAAAACTGGAGAAGGAAATGGAAAACCACTCCAGTATCTTTGCCAACAAAATCCTATGGATGGTTGGTCCGTGGGGTCACAAAGAGTCAGACACGACTGAACAGCAACAGATCATAGAGCATCAGTAGAATGATGGGTATTGAGAATGATTGGATTTTGTTTAAGGGAGAAGTTTGCAAAGTCCTACACTATTTACCAGATGCAGTTTAGCATCTACATTCCTCTTATTCAGTTTTGGGCTCAACTTACTGTCCTTTTGCAGTGTATATTCAATATATCTATAGTGATGGACCAGCTCTATGGGCTTTCCATTCAACTGTATCTCATAGTCTAGATAGTAGACGTCCATTTATTTTTTCTGGTGTAGCTACATTGGTCAAACTCTTAAGTGATTATGGTTCTTATTTATAGGAAACTCTAAAATGTTCCAAGGCTCAATGCAGTAAACACAATGTCATAGCAAACAGTAGTATCTTGATTACCTTCATGTGTAGGGATTCCCTTTTCTGGACTCTAACCTAGTTATTTTTTAGGGAGTGGCAAATATTTTTGAGGGACCATCCATCTCTCTGTTTTATGTCTCACTTGGTGTTAATAATCAGAGAATTATTAAAGAAAGTTAACTCTGTTGTTGTGTCTATCAAGGAATCTGTTATGGTCTTAACCATATGGTATGGAAGACCCCTTGCCAGAGGAAAGTCTTTGTGGTAGCTTTCTGCTTTACCAAATGAAATGCTAAAACAAAACAAAACCAAACCCAGCCCCCAAAAATGATAAACACAGTCAGATCTTATATTCTCCTCATCTTGAAGTCAAGTGTGTGACTGTAAAGATGTAGTATACTATAGAACATAATTTGTGAAGGCTTTCCTGTACCCTTCTGATATTGTCACTAAAGATGACCTTGATATGGTACAAATAAGGAGCCTCAAAATGATTCTGTAGAATGGAGGAAACAGGCATATAGATTAGTATTATTGATGTTTTGATGAACTTTTGAGCAACATTAAAGAATTTTTTCTAATCTTTGGTCATTGCCCTTTCTTTCAGATGAGAAGCAGCATAGTACGGTGAAAAGAGTACACTGGCTTGGAAGTTAGCAGGTTGGAATCCCACATGTGATGCTCACTTACTGCCTGGGTTATTTATGCATGTCACAGCTTCTCTGTGCCTCGATTTCATCATGACTGAAACAAGGAAGATGGACGAGATAAACACAAGGGTCCCTTCCAGCTCCAAATCTATAATCCTAAAATATCTTGGAAATTTATTCCTTAATGCCTTCAAAGTGATGTCAGTTAAGTTCAAGCATTTATTAAGTGTCTATTATGTATAAACCACTATGCTAAGTACTAGGGATACAAAGGCAAAAATGAAAACTAGTTCATCCTTGCAAGGAGCTTCCTGGCTAAGAAGGAAGTTGCCTCCTGTACCAACCTTCTCTTTGTATATATCATCTCGTCCAGGTATCATTTCCCTTTCTTTGCCTTTTCCTTTTCTATCCTCCCTTCCTCCCTTCTTTTCTTCCCCCTCTCCCTTCCTTCCGTCCTTTCCTTTCTTAATTCTTTCCTTCCTGCTTTCCTCTCTCCTTCCCTCCCTCCCTTCCTCTTCATTCCTTAATCCTTCCTTTCTTTCTTCCTTCCTCCTTTCCTCTCTTCTTCCTTCCTTCCTTCCTTCCTTGCTTCCCTCCCTCCCTCCCTCCCTTCCTTCCTTTCCTCAATCAGCACGTTAAGTTCTGTGATGTAAAGAGTACAAATGCACTAACTCCATTGTCCTTGATGGATAAAACAGTTTGTTATAGAAATCTTGACGTGACATACATTTTGAAGTTTTCCCTTTTGGGAATTTATAAGGGAGAAGGGAATCTGCATTATATGAATCAGTGTACTTGGGTTCAAGTCTTGCCTAGCTCCACCACTTACTACACATTTGAGCTAGAGCAAGCCACTTCATTTTTCTATACCTTAATTTCCTCATCTGTAAGTGAAAAGGTTGGACTGGATTCATTCATTTATCCAAACATTTATTAAGCACCTATTGTGGTCAGAGTCCACTGGTGATGATGGTGGTGAGGAGGGATGTAAGATAAAAGGCTTGGGTTAGACAGGTACTTTGCCTTTATGCAACCTAGAGTCTTCTTAGTGAGATAAAATATAAACACACAAAGCATTGCATGTTAAGTTCATTAGACAGAAATAAAATAAGGTGTGCCTATGTGAGGCGCCAAGATAAAGGTCTTCACCAACTTAAGTCATCAAGGAAGGAATGATGGAAGATGTGGCATTTGATTGAGTTGGGCCTTTAAAGTAGATGACTAGATGACCTCTAAGTTACATCAAACTTAAACATTTTATAGTTCTAAAAGAATACCATATTAAAAAGAATAAATTAAGCCAGAAAAAGATGAATGAAGTTAATTGGGATGCTAGCTACATTAGATGAAACATGGTGGATTACTCAAGAGCGAGAAAAACAATTATTTTTTTAAAAGTGGGGGAGGGGACATTTACTTTCAAGCTAAAGACTGGCAAACGTGGACATTCTGGAATGTCAAGAAAAGACCAGGAGTTAAAGCAGAGAGACGCATGATGAAGTTTTGATTCTGTTCATAATTGTCCTCCAAGATGACCTTGTATCTTAAAAGTTTAGGTGGGAGTAGCCCTTCTGAAGAAAGCAAAACTGAGAATTGAGGGACCCTGAAAGAGAAAGAAGAGTCAGGCCAGCTTGGAGTCTGAAACAATGGTTGGCATTGGCAGGGTCCATCTGTAACAAAGCCCATAGTACGGTCACAGCCAGACACTGCCAGTGGGTATTGCTGTAGGCAAAGCAGAAAGGCATCTAGAGTGGGAGGCTGAAAAGGGGGCTTCCCTGGCTTATGAGAAAGTGAAAGTCTGAGGAGGAAAATCCAAAATGACTGAGTTTCTAACTTGGGGGAGGGAAGAAGGACCTAAAATTCAACCAGATATTTTGAAAAAGGAGCTCCAACCTACCCCCACTTTGAAAATGCAAAGTGTGTTTACCAAGTAAATAATTTAAGAAAGAATATACACTTGAAAGAAGACACCCATTGAAACAGCCAGGCTAAACTGCCTCAAGGCAAAAATTGGTGCATTTGCATGTTGCATTCTATTAAGTTAGCTCACTTTAGCTTTAAAAGAACGCAGAGTCAAATTAAAAGGAATGTGTGACTGAAACATCAAGGATTCTCCAAGTTTACATTATGAATCACAGTGCTGTTGATACAAGATGAATTAACCATTTACTCTGAGGCTGCGCTCACTGAGTCCTGTGGAAAATACTGATCTCTGTGTGGAGCCAAGGAAGAGGCTCATCTTTTCATTGCGATATTCTCTTCCCTGCCTGAAAAACAAGCTCATGTTGCTGTAAGAAGGCACTCTAGAAGGCCTGCTTCGGCTTGAGCAGTTCAGCCGTGAAGAAGAAGCGGTAGCAATGGTTACCTACCACCTCTGCCTCTGGGGGTCCTACTCGCCATAATGTCCTGAGAACCAACTAATCACCAGGTTCCTTCTAGTTTGAGTCCATTACTTTTCCCAAGTCTAACAAGAGCTGTATCAGCTCTTTCCTTTTTTGTCTTTGAAAACAAGGATGGTTCCTCTTTGTTTGAAAAGCCTTAACCCTCTTCTCTGGCATGTCTGGTCATAACACCTAACCTTTGACAGCAGAGGGGAGCTGCCCTCAGAGGCATCTGTGTACTTACTGCCAAACTAGGTGCTTGGACATTCATTCGCTTTCAGCAAATCACTCCCCCTTGTCCATGTTCCCTGGCTTCCAAATCAGGTCCCCTTTCTAAATGTACACACTCCTCTGGCTTGGAGGCCCTACTGAGATGATATCCTCTATTTCTCTACTCACCCAAATATCTGAACAAAGCCTGTTCTGTCCTTTTCTTCCTGAGTTGGAAATGCTACTTGTAGACAAGAAGCTATTTCAGCAGAAGCTTATTATCAAACTAACATTAAGGATGCCAGTGGTGTCTAAACCCTTTTACAAGCTTGCATTCATTAGCTGCAGAGTGCACAACATCTATGCAGGTTCGACTCAATGTCTTGTACATGCCTTCCTGTCTGACTGACCAGCATTGAATAATGATGGCTTGCCATTTAGGGTTTGACAGCACCATAGCGCTTATCATGAAAATGAGCAATCCTGGGGACAGGTTATAAGTGTTGGGGCAAAAGAGTCAGTACACACTCCTCTCTGGGTGCTTACCTGAAAAGAAACATTATCTGGGTTCCAAACAAACTCAGCAATAGGCATTGGTATATCTACCATCAATCAGATTTACACAATGCTTTCAATTTAGGATTTTCAAAGGAAGGCATCATTATCACTTCAACACAATTGTTGTACTGATTCCAATGTGTTCTACCTGCAAACATGTTTGCAAGATCTTCCATGACTTTGAGGTTTAGATGGGGATGTTCACAAAGCAAGCACCAAAATCAATGAGAGGCTGTGCATAGAATGAAGTCCTTTAGCCTTAGTCAATTGAGACCCAAGATGAAAACGAACATAATAGTTTATGTTTAGATTATACAATGCTCACTCTTGCCAGATATATATACATGAATACTTATGAGAGGGATTGCTGGAGTTGACATACACTTACTCCCAGGATAGCCGGGTGGTCGTTATGCCTTAATTTTATCTCTGATCATGTCTGGTATTTTTGTATAGACTTGAATCTTCAGATCCAGGGGGTTCTTTCATATCATCATTATTCTAGAGAGGGAAAGTGACATAGTAGAAAAAATCTTGGCCTTTTAGCCTAGAGATCTGGCTTTCAGATCTGGCACTGCCACTTAATAGTTGTGTGGTGACCTTGGGTAAGTGCTTCATCCCTTTGGACCTCAATCCTTTTCTCTAAGAAGTTGATCTTCAGGGGTTCCTTTTACCTCTGAAGGTCTATTGTCTTCTCTAAAGCTTTGAGAAGAGAGACAATATGTTTTTGGGTTCCCAGCACAGGGCTTGGCACACAGAGGACATGTAATAAATACTTGGCAGTGAAAGGATAGTTTTCCATCTTACATCTGACTTCAATAATAATAACATTAAGGCTATTTACAAAGCACTTTACATATATTATTTCATTTGATCCAGCAAATCATTTCTTTTGATGCTGAGCAGATAATAATTTTGTCAGATAGGAAGCGTATAGAGGCCCAATGACTTGCTAAAGGTCACATAATTATTAAGAAGCAGAATTGGGACATGAGTCCAAGTCTTCTGACTCCCAAGGCCAAAATTCTTTCTCATATTCATCCACCTAGGGCTGGGCTTCTTTGTGCACAGGTGGAATGAGAAGCAGCCTAAGTGGGTGATTTGAAAAAAAAACAAAAACTGAAAGGTCCCTGGCAGAAGATCATGGAAATTCCCACATTACTCATGCGTTTAGGTTATGACACCAAAGGACCTGTTAAAATGCAAATGTTACCATAGCGCATATTAAGCCATTAATTAGTCATTAATATTTATCTCCAATTAGTTTATCAGGTTAGGTTAGCGCTCTGAGGGAATGGGAAACAGGGCAGAATTTTGATGCTGCTGGGGTGGGGGTCTGCCCACCCACCTGGAAGGAGAACCACAGTAGGGGGTTCTGAGCAGCCTGGCTGAGGACGCTCAGCTCCCTAAAGAGGAAACAGAGCAAGAGTGAAAGATGGGCAAAGGGATCAGGCAAACCCCAACTAGTTTCCAAGTTTGTGGAGACCTCATTGGCTCACCCTCCCTCTCACCACGTGGACTGCGATTCCACTTTCTACAGAACAAAGACACGTTTAGTCCCTGCCCTCTAGGAGCTTACTGGGTTGGAAGGAAAAATCAGAATAACAAGGAAACAACTAAAGTTATAATTATAGCCATTCTAATAATAAATAAGGCAATTTGTTCTGTGTCCATAATCCTGGATTTTCTGTGGTGTGACCCTGGAGCAAGGCACTCCATGACACTCAGCATTTAAGTTTCCTCCTCAATAAAATGAGCCGACTCACCTACCCACAGGGGAAGGAGGATTAACTAATTAAAGATTATAAAGCATTTTGAAAAGGTAAAGCCCTTTTAATACACATACTAATACTACTCTCAGAGAGGGCTGAAAAGAAAATGCCTGCTCAGGAACGGTGAGAATCACAAGCCCGCTCAGGCTCAGGCGAAGCTGAGGTGTCTCATTTGTAGCGCTTAGTTGGGGGTGCTGAGCTGGCCCTTCCTTCTGTAGGGCGGGATACTCCCACCCACAGATAGGCATCTGGCCTTTGAGTTACAGAAGCCTCCCCAGCAGGGCTGGACTTTCTCTCCAAGGTGGTAACGGCTACATCAAACAGGGGAGAAGAGACATCCTATTGACTGGAATTGATGATACCTTTTCAATCTGGGAAGGCAGCCAAGGAAGACCTGTCAGAGACCACTCCTAAGTCTGATAGGTTTTGATCACGTCATTCCATTATACTGGACATTGCCAAATGTGTATATCACATTTCAATGCAGGTGCCATGACGACTGTCACCATTAGAAATGGGCTGGAGCAGGGTGGCTTTGGAAAAAGCTCCTTCACAGGATGGCCTTCATCACTGCATTCTGGTGGGCTAACTCAGTCAAAGACCTTGGAAGCTGCTTATGGGAGAGGGGTTCATAGACTTGTGGATGTTGGAATGAGAAGTGACCTCAGAGACTAGACAGTCCGATCCCCTCATTTGTCAGGGAAGGAAACTGAGGACCACAGAGGAGAAGTCACCTAACTAGATGATAACGAAGCTAAATAAAGAACCAAGGTCTTCTTGTTTTTAGCCATACCACAATACACTGATCATATTTCTTTGTTTTCAACCTGCACTTAAAAATGCAGTTGTCATTGTGAATAGATAACATTTTAGGAGAAAAACAAGGAACAGATTAGGAAAGATTCCACTAATCAATCACATATTTACTAAGTACCTACTAAGGTATAAGGTATCACCAGATGTCATCTATTCTACCTGTCATTGAGGACCATCAAACATACCTTCCTACATGGAGAAGGAGATTTAATAATTGCCAAGGACAATCCATCTCAAAATTTAACAGTTCTTCCTGTCAAGAAGCAACAGGAGTGATTTAGGCTCAATATAAAGAAGTTTCTGACAGGGCATGCATAATGAAAGAGATTTAGGAAGGATGAGTGGGTATTACCTGTTTTTGGGGGGGGGTAGGGGTGGCATCTGGACCTATGATTTAATTAGTGTGGAAAATTCTTACTATAGAAACTCCCTCAGTTGACACGAATGGGCAACTCATCTGTCATGTATAGTCTTAGAGAGCCTCCCAGAGAATTGGGAGGTGAAATGACCAGCTTCATGGTCACAAAGTCAGTGAGCTGTCAGGGATAGATAGGTCTTCCTGACTCCAAGGCTGGCCCTCAATTCATCAAGCCATACTACCCTTCTATTATGTGTTGCTATTTCTTTCGAAAGTTCACTTTAGTCTGCAATGATTTTATAATATTAACATTATTAGTATTGATAAGAGATTCATGGAACGTTCTCAAGTAGAGGCCAGGTGATCACTTGTTAGTGACATAAAGGATTCTTGTTAATGTACATGTTGGACTAAAAAACCTTTGCAGTCCTCTCCAACTCTGAGATTATCTCAGGTTCACATTTTTATATCTGGAAGGGACCTCAGGGGTCATCTAGCATAACCTCTCATTTTACAGATGAAGAAATTAAGGCCCAAAGAATTGAAGTCACTTGCCCATGGTCATACGGGTTATATAAATGGCAGAGCTGAGATTCAAATCCTGGTCTTCTGAACAAAGATTCAATATTCTTTTCACTGTATCACAATGCTAAATATAGTTCAATGTTTGAATACAGTCTTCAGTGCATTATTAGAACTGAATCATATCAGTGCTAAATTCAGTGCTTTATTTTAATCTCAAATCAGACAACTCCATGCATCTGCCTACTTCCTTGGGATACAAAGTGTTCTTTTTAAATGGTCAGTCTGGAAGTGTTGTTCTGCTATCACAGAAACTCTGAAAAATGTCCTGCAATTATGAAAACTTGCCAGTTTATTAGCTCTATCAGGGTCAGAAAGCATGTCTGATTCTTTGTTTCTCTCCTAGTATCCAGTAGATGCTTATAATTTTGTTGAACTGAACTGAGTGGTTGAAACCAGCTCGGCTGAGGTTGAAAAGCCCCTGAAGTGAGTGATTGCTTAAGGAACTTTATGTATTTACTTCAAAGATATGTAATTTAGTTGATGTGGGCACTCCTTCCACTGACAGGGATTTCAAACCCTCTATAATTTAGTCTTTGAGAGTGGCTGTGGCCAAAAAATTCATCCCCCTATAGCTGACCTGGTAATGAGCCTCTTGGAACTTAGCTAGGCTGGATCTCGGACAATAGAAGGATAGGCTGTCATCGAGCGCATAC
Organism: Vombatus ursinus; assembly: GCF_900497805.2. NCBI lineage: Eukaryota > Metazoa > Chordata > Mammalia > Diprotodontia > Vombatidae > Vombatus > Vombatus ursinus. The sequence goes on from NW_020948983.1 coordinate 8,513,284, forward strand.
CTGGAGCCTTGACAGCTTGGTTAAGACCTGCCAGAATTCACAGTCCACTGGCAGAACCTTTTGAGAAACACTTCAACTCCACAGTGTGGCATCAGTGTAGATGGAGGAGGAGGTGTAACATACATTAATAATTTTCAATCAAGTAGCATGTTTCACCTGCTTTCTTCAATCTCTAACAGTTGTGTAAGTCCTTCAAGTATTGTTGGGGATTTCATTAAATTATTCTAGCTTAACCTAAAGCTATCAACTTGTCCTCACTCAAAACACCATAACAGAAAAATGATATTCTTCTCTAAATATATTTCTGGGGCATCTGCAGAGTGGTTTTCCAACTCAATTCTCTATAATTTTGGCATGTTGTATTTGTACAAGTGTATGCATTTTAAAGTATACTACAATGGGTAAAGGTCCCGAGGGGAAAAAAATCTAGGTGTTCCACAGGATTTAATAAATTGAATTCTTTTGGTATAGTGGCTACAGGATTGGACAGATAGAAAGACAGCAGAGTACAGCCTCAATCCTTTGTTAGCTAAGTAACCTAAGGAAAAGACAAAGGTACCTGAGTTTACCCAACTATAAAATGGTAATAATTACATTGGTCCCAAGCTTCTTCACGGGATCTGTAAGCTCATGCCATTGTTACTGTGGTAAAAAGTGTGTGTTCTCCAAGTTCTAACACCATCCTGACTCACAAAGCCATAGTACTTAGGGCAATGGCTATACACTGGGTGAACGCCTAAGGAACATCAACTGGATTGAACTGGTCAGATGTTACAAAGAAAATGAAAGTGGTTATGCCTATCAATGATACTCAGAGCACAGGGCTTGTCAGCCAGACCTTCCAGGGGTCTTTTGCCTTTGGGCAGCCTAAATCCTAGCATTCTTCTCCCTGACATCTTGCCTCTCTGGGATTTAAGGTTTGAAAAAAAGATGGCCAAGAAAACCACAAGACAATGTCATTGTGGAGCTACCATCCTGCAATGAATATGGCTTCCAGATTCCCTACACAAATATCGGACAATGAAACTGAAATATCATCGTAAGAAAAAGCACCAAAATCACTGAATCATTTGTTTCACCGTGCCTTGACTTGCTGGTGACGCTTGCCAAATTAGTGGCAATTTAATAACACAGTTGTGGCTAGGGAATGGCCATGATCCTTCTACTTCACCCATGGGTAGTTGTAGATCTTTGTTCAGAGTATTAAAAACAATCGCCTTAACAAGGCTGACCTCTTTTGTGAAAGCTGAAGGAATCCACAGTCAACATTTCTGCAAAAATGCTAGCTAGATCGTTACCAGGGCCACGGCCCTCCTTGAATGATAGCAAAGCATATTTGTGTGTGTATATATTTGGTTTTCAGACACTATAAAGAAAAGAAAACAATCAGAGCTGAGGCCATTTCTGAGATGGCTCTAAAAGGACCTACTCAGAGATGGATAAAAATAATGAGAATCTTTCTGTCAGGAAAGATTTAGAAAATATCACTGGCATTATTAAAATTTAATTTTTTACTCGGCTTTTTGGTTCCCCTTTCCCAGTGATAATGAGCGGGACTGCACACCTACCTCCACATAGCTAGTACTTGTTTTGTGCAATAAATTCAGCCTTCCAGTCTGAAGACATTTTAGACAACAGCTTTGACTGCTATAGGCTTATTTTTCAACCTGTGCTGTGCTTTGAGTCTTCCTATAAAAACCAGTTCATGAGATAATTTTCCACAAGGCCAGTGGAACTAATAAAAATCAATTTTTGCCGAACTGGTTCAGAGAAATCTTGGGAATAGTCAAGGCAGAATAGCAAAAAAAGAAGAAAAAAAAAGATCAATGTATTCACTTAATGGTTTACCTGATAGAGAACTATCAAATTAGCTGACAGGAGATGCTCAGCTATAGTCATTTTCTTTTCAGCTTGTACAGTTCATCTTTTGAGGGGCCAGAAATATCTTTTCTTTCCAATGGTTGGAGACATTCCAGTATTAGAATTCTCCTTGGTGCCTGACTGGTTGGTGAAAAGAGAGGATGGCAATGTACCTATCAGACCTGAAGTTAAAAGGGTAGCATCTATCCAGGGCTTTCAAAACCCTGTCATCATTACCACTCCACAAGGTGTGGAGAAGCTGGGTTTTATGGAAATGTTTTGGGGTCAGCATACACTAAGGTAGTGTTTGGGTCCCAAATTGATCTGAGGATGTCATTTCTTTGAGGCTTCTGAAATAGCAGTGGTCTTCTGGGGGTAGTAGCCAGAAGTACTGGGCTTAGAGTCAGAGGATCTGTACTGGAATCCAGGTTCTCCTAATTCCCTAGCTTTGTGACCTTGGGCAAGTCACTTTAGCTCTTTAGGTCTGAATTTCCTCCCCTATTAGAGGGAGGGGGTGACTTTTAGAGTCAGAATTTTGGCTCCTGGGGCAAAATAGACTAGGGCAAGACTAGCAAAGTATGCAAGGAGCAAGCAACATTAAAAGAATTTTTAAATCAATATTTAAAGACAAATTTAGTTGGGAGAGAATAGAGGGAACCAGGCTCTGTGGGAGAAAAGAACCCATGGGGGTGAGACAGAGACCCCAAAAGACCCCAAAAGACAGGGATCCTACTGAGAAAATAACCCTGAAGAGAAGGGGAGGGTTTCATCAAGAACTTGTATAAGTTCTTGTGGCTATTTTTTTATTTTTATTTTATTTTTACTTTATTGTTGTGGCTATTTTAACTTATTGTTGCTAACTAGGTGCCAGGCTCAGTCATTTCTATATGGTTGAAAGTGTATAAAAGCTGTCAGTGCCCTCTAAATTTTGATGCTCTAGGACAAAGCACCATTTACCTCAACTTAGTTCTGGCTCTTTTGTACTAGATGGTCTCTGAAATCCCTTCCAGCTTTAAATTCTATCATTTTTTGTCACAATTTCTCAGTTACGCAGGTATAATTTAAAGTGTGCATCATTTACATAACATGATAGGAGGTAAGGATTTTGGGGGTTTACTGTTCAAATTCTCCAAAAGAGATATCCAAAGAAAGAGTAGATGAGATATTTCTGCTTATATTTGTTACAACATAAATATTTCATTAAAACACAATTTAAAACTAGATAAGTGGCTGCAGAGAGAAAAATATAGTAAGTTCTCATTTATTTAGAATATTTAAAGAATGGGAAAGGTAGTGTACTATATAGTGGAAAGAACGTTAGAAAGGGAGTTTCAAATTTCACCTCTGTACTAACTACCTGTATGACTTTAGGCATCTCATTCACCTTTATGGTTTTAAATTTCGTCATGCATATAGCGACACCACACCTAGCCAACTTACTTCACAGAGGATCAAACAGGATAATATATATGAAAGTGCTTTGAAGAATACAAAATTCTATTCCAATGGAAGATATGATTAACATCATCTTAATTATTTTGGCTAAGAGTTATAATATGACACCTGACTATATTAAATTTTTTTTCAAAGCACTAAGATAAAAGGATCATTTCTTTGTGGATGACCCCACAATCTATATCTCCAACTGCAGTCTTTCCTCTGAGTTCTAGTCTCATATTTCTGTCTGTGTGATGGATAACTGCACCTGCATGTCCTACTAGTGCTGTAAAATTAGCACAAACAAAACTGAACTCATCAGCAACCCTCTCCAAATATGCCATTCTTTCCCCATTTCTGTTGTGGGTACCACGATTCATTTTTGCAATCACCCAGGCTCAAAACCACCTCAGAGTCATGTGTGACCCTCATGCCCCATATTGAATCACTTGCCAAGTGCTGTGAAATGTCCCACCATAATATCTGCCATATGCATTCCAACTGTGACCATATTGGAGAGCTAAGTGAGAGCCACATTGTGGAGACTTTTTAAATTCCAGGCTGAGAATTTTGCTTTTTATCATACAGAAATAGGGAACCACTGAAAATTGCTGAGAAGAGATATGACACGGTCAACCTGTGTTTTAGGACTATGAATTTGGGCCTCTTTAGTCACCTCCCAATCTAGGCAAACTGACTCACTTCCAATTCCTTTCCCACATATAACCTTCCACCTCCATGCCTTTGCAAAAGTTGTCCCCCTGTAATGCCACCCTTCTTATTTCCTCCTTGTAGACTTCCTAGCTTTGTTCAAAGTATAACTCGGAAAAAAAGACTTCTAGGAAACACAGTATTTGTAGTAGCTTTTTAAAATAGTACCAAGGAACTGGACATAAAGGGGCACCCATTACCCGGAAATGATTGAATAAATTATGGCATAAGAACGGATTATTGCTGTGCAGTAAGAAATGATGGGAGAGATGGCTTCACAGAAACCTGGGAAGGTTAATATGAACTGATACAGAGTGAAGCGGCAGAACTAAGAGTCCAATCTCTATGCTAAAAACAACATTGTAAAGACAAACAACTTTGAAAAACTGGGAACTCTGATGAATATAGTGACCAACAATTATTCCATAAGCTTTCAGAGCTAAACAGAAGAATTTACCTTTAATACCAGAGGCAATAGTGAGACACTTGAATCTATTGCATAGGTGACAAGGCCAGATTGGTGTTTAAGGAAAATCGCTGTGGTAGCAGTGTGGAGGTTAGGGTTAGAGTGGGGAGAGACTCTCTGGTTTAAAGGAAATCCTAATGCTGTCTGAAATGTGGATTAGAGTAGGTAGAACGATTAAGAGACCATTTCATTTTTCCAGGTGAGGGATGATAAGGGCCTGAACTAAGGTGGTGGCCATGTGATTAGAGAGGAGATTGGTTACTGGGGAGGTTGCAGAGGCAGCAATGGCAAGATGAAGCAATAGATTGGATATATGGGTTGAGCAAGAATGAAGAGTGGAAGATAACACCATGGTCACCAATCTGAGAAGCTCGAAGAATGATGGTATCATTGATAGAGGTAGGCAAGTTTGGAAGATGGGTGAGTTCTTGGGGAAACAGAATGAATTTTGCTTTAGATATATTTCATTTGAGATATCTCTAGAAGTTGAAAGTGTCCAACAGGCAGTTAAGTAGTGCTAGACTGGAGTTAAGGAGAGATATTGGGCTAGATAGAGACCTGTTAATTATCTACATAGTAAAATAATTCAATCCATCTAATCCTCTTTATAGCTCCAGATCCTAAAATATTACCCTATATTTAGTAGCATATAATAATAATCATGATAATAGCAATAATAATATAATAATAAAAGACAATTATATTGCCCGTGAAGGTTTATAAGATGTTCTCCTCACAACTATCTTATCCAAATATAATTATCTCTATTTTACAGATGGGAAAGGTGATACTCAGAAAGGTAATATGACTTGTCCATGGTCACAGAACTAGTAAGTATGAGAGTTGGATGGGAATCCAGGTTTCCAAGTCCAGTATACTTTGTCATTCTTTCTAGGACAGCACACTGCTTTTCATTGCCTAAGTGTTTGCTGAAGTGAAAATAAGATACAGTTAACACTAAGACTAAACCAACCATAGTATATTTGCATTTTGCTATGACTCAGAACGAGCTCCTGGGTCATGCAAAACACTGGAGTCATCAGTTCAAACATCAGTTAGCCTGTGAAACAAATTCTAGTTATTTGAACTATGCAGTTTGGATTCTGGCTACGTGGGAGGTTGCTTAGAGTCCACTTTAATTCTTAAAGCAGTTGAGATGGAATAAAGACAAACACAGCTTGTCTTCTTGATGGGTATGGGTTGGCTTATGGTCTTTGCCTTGTCTAACTAGAATGTAAGCCACTGTGAGGCAAGGATTATAAGACCTGTAAAGTATCTTCTGCATGTGCAAGAAACGAATGAGATGACAGTGACCGGGAAGACTAATATAACAGCCTAATCTTTCTCCCTATGGGCTCAGAAATGTACCTGAACTCTTATCAAAGCCCCTGATCATTAGTGAAGCAGACAAGAATCACACTGGTTGGCAAATAAGGCCCATTTTGGGTTTCAAGCACTGACACTAGAAAGGTTTGTTTATTTATTTTAAAAGTATCTAATGTGATTTATCACATCAGCATCATTTTTATGCCTTTGGCATGATGATGTTGGTCATTTCAAAAGAAGAAACAGAAAAGGGCCTAAGTATAGGACTTCATAATCATCTGGCAAAGTCCTGCCACAAAAATATCATCATACACTCTGGAGATTATCCTTGTGCCAAAGAAAACATTGGTCAATATATAGAAACTCAGAATGTATAAAACTCTGCAGCTAAAGGAAGCCTGTCCATAATGCCCATCCATACTATCAGACACTAACATGGAATGCCAACGCTTCAGCTTAAATCAAGACGAGGACCCATGAAATCGACGCTTTCAGCAGATCACAAACAAGCACAAATCTGGGTTTCTTGTACTAATCGGGGAAGTTTCTAATTTACTTATGCTATTTGCCTGATATGGAGCTAATCTTCCCTCAGTGAACTCCTAATGCTGTCTGAAATAATCCGCTTACTGCTGGTCTGTCTTCCGTACTTTACATCAAATACTATGAGCTCTCGAGCCACAGCCAAAGCAGGAAGCGGTTATACTGGTGCTTGGGTTCCATTGTCACCATGTTCCAGACAATTATTGGCAGATGCCACTACAGACACATGTAGTTTAGGCTTTGAATATGTCAGAGGATGAAATATGGGCTAAACAGCACTAATTATCAGATAAAAGCATAATCTGATAGCTATTTTGAAAAAACAGAAACAGATAATTTTGCTTCCTCAGACAGGCAAAATATTTCAGGGTATTCATCCAACCAATGTAATTATTATTGTCAACATTCAAACTTGCTATAAAAATTTTTGTTTTGCTAAATCCAGAGACACTCTGTGAACCCATATATACATTTAATGACATGGGCCAAAGACTTAATTGATATGGGTAAAGCAGTTTCAGCATGTCATTTTCCTTCTGTTATTTGGTTTGTACATTTAAAAGGTACACAAAGAAATTTAGTGAATGGAATCCTTTATATTTCATTAGCCAATGATATACGAATGCAGAGCATTCAGGTGGAATTCCATTCTGGTTTAAAGAAAAATGATAAGCAGAATGTAAGTTGCTTGAGGATGGGGGTTTATTGCTTTATTCTTTGCCTAACTCAGTGCTTTACCCATAGCAAATACTTGATCAATCAACCAATAAACATTTATTAAGTACTTACTATGTGCCAGGCACTGCTAAGTGCTATAGATATAAAAAGAGGCAAAAGACAGCCTCTGCCCTTAAGGAGCTTAAAATCTAATGGAGGAGACAACATGCTCACAAATATATACAAACTAAGAAATATACAAGATAAATAGGAAATAACTAAAAAAAGGAATGCACTGGAATTAAGAGGGGCTGGGGCAGGCTTCTTGTAGATAGTGGGATTTAAGTTGGGACTTAAAAGAAGTCAGGGAGGTCAGTAGTTGGGTGGAGGAGGTAGAGTGTTCGAGGCATGGGGGACAGACAGGCAGAGAGAATGCCCAGAGCTGAGACATGAGTGTCTTGTTTTTGTAGAACCATTGGGAGTCCAGTGTCACTGGATAGAAGAATATTTTTCAGAGAGTAAGGTGTAAGAAGACTGGAAAGGTAGGAGAGGGCTAGGATATGTAGGACTTTAAATACCCAATAGAGTATTTTGTACATGCTTTTGGGAGAAATAGGGAGCCACTGGAGTTTATTGAGTAGAGGGGTGACATCATCAGGCCTGCGTTTTAGGAAAATCACCTGGATTGAACTGAATAAAAGAAACTTGTGGAGTACTGAGGCAGAGTGGAAAACATAACAACAACAATAACAGTAATTGTAGTAATAGTTGATATTTAAGGTTTGCAAAGCACTTCACATACATAATTTCATTGAATTTTCACAATAGCCATGGTACTACTGTATCATGATCATCCGCATATCATAGATGAGTCTGAGAGAGGTTAAGTGACTTATCCAGGGCAAGTAAATATTTGAAGTAGCATTTGAACTCAGATCTTCCTGATTCTAAGGAATCTTCCTGTACTATCTATATCACTGAACTCAGAGGCGAGAGAGCTGGATTGCAGATTTGTCACTAGCTTTGTGATACTGAACAAGTCACTTAAGTTCTAGGAGATTCAATTGTCTTATCTGTAAAGGAAAAGGTTGTACTATGTATTCCAAAGACCCTTTTAATTTCAGTTATATACCTGGGGATGGCAATGGGGTATTATAGAAAGAGTACTAGGCTGAGAGGCAAGAGGCCTGGCTTGTAATCTGGACTCTGTCATTAAATTGCAATGTGACCCTTAGCAATTCACTTCATCTCTGTGAGCCTCGGTTTCCTCATTTGTAAAATGAAGTGGTTAGATGAGGTGAGCTCCAACTCCAAACAGCTTTACCATTCTATGATTCCTAATCGAACGTTCCTTTTATTATAAGGGTATCTAAATGCAACAAGCCAGCTATGGTGGATCCATTCCCCTCTCTCAAACCCTTCCCCCAACTAAACAGAAAGCATGCTCCAAAATATTTTTTTCACATTTTTTAGAGGTTACGGAAGGGGGAAAAAGTTATACTGTTTAATCTGACTTTATTAGAGTTTGCTCTTTTATTAGAGAACAGACCCAGAACAGTGATCAGTTAGGTATACGTGTCCAAAAGGAAAAAGGCGGGGGGCAAAGAAAAGAAAAAAGAGGCTGCCTTCAAGGGCCTTGTGGAAATGTAGAAAACAAGCAGCGATATAGTCCTTTGCCAAACACTGTCATAAATTTTTTATTTGGCAGCTAACATTCTCACTAGTTTTCTTGGCAGCAATTGGGACCTTTAGCAAGAAAGGTGCAGCAGAAAAATACCTTGTTTAGAGATGTTTTCAACACTTTCTGGGATTTTTCGAACTTCTGCCTCCAGCACATTTTTACAACTACAGTCTCCAATCACCTGATGAGTGGGTGGTGGTTTTCAAACTTTTTTTTTTAAATATAGACAGCTGCTTACTACCCCTCTCTGGCCTTCTGCTGAGAGTATCTCTCTCATTCTCTTTTTGGTGCTATATATTTCAGAGATACTCCTTTCTGTCTGGACAAAAAACTGAAAATAGTATTGGGATATACCTTTCATTGGGTCTGAGTCTACCTATATCATATTGCCAGATGATAGAGATAAGTGGAGAGGCAACATGCTAACAGTTATGGCATTTTTCTTTGGTGGGTCTTCCCAAAACAGGGCTCATGTGCTTCTCCTAGGCCACTTAGTGGGTAGGAGATGACAAGAACCATGAGATGCATTTCAGCATAGGATTTCCTCAGTCAAATACTGGGAATGAGGGTTACTGACCCATGCAGTGAGTAACACCATGCCTTTTGGATAATACATAGTTTCAGGTGCAAATTACGACAATTATAATACTCCCCTAGAAACACTAGGAATTTGGGAACATTATATATGTGTGTGTGTGTGTGTGTGTGTGTGTGTGTGTGTATGTATGTGTGTATATCCACACACACACACACACACACACACACACCTGGCCAACACTACGGTCTTTCATACTTGCCAAGTCTAGAGAATGGTAATAACCAAGGAGGAACAAATTATTAGATAAGGATATAATCAGTGCATGTTTAGGTATGATTCAAAATGGCAGATAGTGCCAGAGAGGGAAGATAGACATGAAAGTTGTCCCAGAATGAAGATGTAAAGGAAGAAAAAGAATACAGCTCTACTGAAAAAAACCCAAAGAACCTAAAACAGTACGAAATGAAGGTACTTATCTGAAAGGGGAGTTTTAAAAAGTCCTTAAAGTACAATGAAATCAGATTAGTGAGGAACAACAGTTACAGCTTTATGGTTCCAGTTAGAAGTATAATATAACATTCCCTGCCCCCACAAAAAAACATCTGGCAATAGAGTCAAGACACTATTAGATAGACCCCCAAAGAGATCTGGAGGAGAACCCTTTGCCACACCCTGCTGCAATCATCATTTCAGCATAAACTCTTGGGTGGGCATTTGAGGGTACCAATATTACTCCTAGATAAATCTCACAGGCTCACTCACATATTGACCAACATCCCATTCTCTGTCTCATCTCTCTCTGATCTTGGTGCGGGAATAGAGGATTTGATTATGCCATAGGTGCTGAAATGAAATAAAAAATAGGACTTGTATTTAGGGCTAGAGTTCTTTCTTTGTACAAGCTGTTGTAGAGAACAATGGAGAGAGCAGAACCAGACATGAACGTGATCCCAAAGGGAGAAACACTGATCTGGCTAAATGTTGGGTTTGTCATCATATAAAACACATACATTTGTTCATTCTGTAACATGAATGACTTTTCCTATTTCTGGAGCACAATTCTGGATATAAGCAAGGAAGATACAGTTTTAAAGATCCTGCTTTCCTTCCTCTCCACTTCTCTCCTCTCTTCTTAATTTACATTTCTTGTCCCTAAGAAAGAGAAGGATGCACATGGGAGAAAATTTATGAAGCTAAAATCAAGACAAAGATTAAAAAAAAAATACTTTGTGATTATACTCTTAGAACTCCCTTGATTTTGATTAGAGTAAGAGTATGAGAAATGTGTTAGAATTGAGAAGTATCTATTTTTACTCCCAAACTTGAGTTCTACATTCTCTTGGGAGGTAGGGAGGGCTAGTTAGCTATTTGCTGACAAGAAAGAAGGCTTTGGTGAATAGCCCAAGTATACCATTGGCTCACTTTAAAAAGTGTCAAGTGCTATTTTAGGAGAAGATGTGGTTGAATGAGCCAAATTAGAACGTTGACTTATTGACCAATTTAGCAATAAAACATTAGAGCTTACAATTAAGACTACTCTGTTTACTCCAAGAGAGTTTGTCAACATTCTGCAAGTATATTTCTGTCATAATAAACTTGAGAAATGGTCAAAAGCATTATTTTTTACTGCTGAAGCAGAAATTGTGGTGCCTATCAGAATGCTGAAATTTGAGCTACTATCACATAAGTAGCCCCTTTCCTGTGAAGAGTAGAAGCTGGGAGTAGCTAAAGTAGTGTATAATAGGTTTATTCTCATTCACAAAACAGGAATCACTAAAGGGCCCCAAAGTAAATTTAGCATAAGAAATGTACTGGCAGATTTGCTACAGATGTGGGTTGTGACACGTATGCAAGGAATCTGCTATTAATCATATGCAAAGATTTCTAACAGTATGGAGCACAATTCAGACAACTATTAAGTTCAAGGTCTGAACAGATTAAAAAAAAAGGAAATCTTGACAAAAGAAGAGATTATTTTATTCATGTTTGTGATTATGCTTAAATGTATCCCTTAAAAAGATTTCATTCATTCATTTCTCCCCCATTCACCCCATTTTATTTCAAGGTTGGTTTGGCTTTTGTTCGGTGATTTCCACTGTGACGTGGATGACAGTTCTTGGGGAAAGTGCAGCTCGTGAGCTCTCTCATTCGCTGGACTATGACAGGAATGTTCTGTTAGGCATTGGTTTGGGAGGGCTTAGACTCCATGGATGACAGGAAATAGAGGAGAACAAGGTACAAATGTTCCAAACATCTCCTTCACCTAGATTCTTCTGCCCCTTTGTCAGCATGTCATCGGGCCTTAACTCAATGGTTAAGATGGCTATGGTAATTATACTATGGTAATGCACTGCTCTGACAAAATAATCAATCAAATTATTTCTCACAATTTCATTTCACCCCCCAAATTTTCCTTACCTCCAAAACCAGCTGGATATTATATTACTAAAGCTGTTGAAAGGGCGTAACACTAACCATGAAGCCACTCAAACTATGCAATGCATAAATTTTTATTGTTTGTTCAGTATTGAAATCTCATTAGGGTTCATAATTCATCTGTGCACTGTGGACATTTACATCTGCTGATCATGAGAACGCTGGAGGAATGTACACTTTTGGCTAACTTGTTATGTACATTCTTAAAGGAAGACTGTGTGTATGTGTGTGTGTGTGTATGTGTGTGCATGCGTGCATACATGTGCATGTGTGTATCTATTCATGTTTTAGGCACTTACCAGATGCCAGTTAAATGTCCCTTTCCAAAATTATTTCCAACATGAATTGTACATGTCCCTGAGTTATTTTCATTTTGGCAGCTTCCAGGTAAAGACTCACTTTTCTTAGAATATAGCTTAATCAATGTTGGAAAACTCTCCTCATTGAATAGTTGGTCCTACTGCAGTTCTGTGGCATTAATTATATCAGAATTATCCTAAAGATTATATACCCTTCATTCAACTTTAGAAAGGATTTTATTTTTCATTTTAGTCTCTGAAACCCTCAAGACAGAAAAGACAAACAGAACTACCTCTAAATCATAAGGATGCCCATGTTTGCACACTGTTTGTCCTTACAACTAACTTTCCTAGAGACTTTCATGCTTTCCATATTGGCAATGTTTCCATATACACACACGCACACACACATACACCCATTTGCACATGCATACAAACACACAGATGGCTCATAGCAAGGCAATCTCTAAACTACTCAGAATGTCACGTGCACACGGGAATGCAATCGTTTTAAGGATGAGCTACGGCAGCAGCTGAAAGGGTCTTCTACTTAGCAGTTTAGGGCAGAGATGAAGAACACTATGATGAAAACTCCAGAGGGAATTTAGGTAGGCCAAATGTAATTCCCCAGTCTGACATTTGGCTTGGACATCCGACATAACAGCCTTACTGTAATTCCGGCTGATGGCAGTGACACCTTCTGATGAGAGTCTTGTCAACTACAAGCTGCTTTTTAGTGGAACTTCACTAATGCATCGTGATGGGAGAAATCCAATACAGATGTTTTCACTCAGAAGGCCTTGGAAATTCTCAAGTCCTATCTTCTCTTCCAGTGGAAAGTGCAAGCACTTCCCTGAGGACAAAAGGAACCATCAGGTTGTAACGTTGGGTCAAGAGTGATGCAAGGGCCATTACAGTCAACTTTTTCTAACCTACTTTTTGGGGGGCAGTGGGGTTGGGTTAGGGGAGAGGTCCAGATCTGTGATTTCATTAGTGCGAGAAACTCATAGTGAGAAAATTCCTTCTACCAATGTAAATCAGCAACTGCTTTACAACTTACAGTCTTAGATTAGAGCTTTTTAACCTTTTTTTTTTTTTTTTGAGTCATGGGCCCCTTTGGTAGTCTGGTGAAGCCTATGAATCTCTTCTCAAAATAAGGTTTTTAAATGCATAAAATGAAACACATGGCATTACAAGGGAAACCAATTTTATTGAAATAAAGATATCTCCCCGCCCCAACCCAAGTTCACAGATTTCTTGAAATCTATCTGAAGATTCTTTGGGGGTCTGTAGATCTCAAGTTAAGAATCTCTGTCATAGATGATTGCCTGGAGCACTAAAGGATTCAAGTTCAGGTTCACATGAATAACAGGTCAATGTAAAGACTTTCCTGATTCCAAGGCAGGTTATTTAACCATTATACTGCACTGCCTCTCTCCAATGTACTTTTAGGATTAGCCCAAGAACCGACAGGAAATAAGAGTTAGGCTGCTGTTGTCAGGACGACTTCCAGGCAGTGACATCAGGGAAGGGCTGAGAAGCTGTGGAATAGATACTCCCTGAGTGGAAGGCCTCCCCCGCCGGGCTCTTTTAACAAGTGTGACAAATGGTAAACTTGAAGCTACTTTTTAATGTGATTTTCAAGGCTTTAAAAAGATTTATTCTGGAAACAATTTGCATAAATCTTAAGCACACAACAAACTGCAAACAAAATGGTTCCTTATCCCTGAGAAAATTTAAAAACAAAAACAAAAACAACAAAAACCAGGAGCCTAAGTTGAAGGGGTTACTCATAGGCTCTGTCAATTACCTACAATTATACATACACATATGGTTTGCAATGACACGATTATTATAGGTGAATCAGAACTAAGAAATTGCCATTAGCAGAAGGGTAGTTTTTGAAAAGTGACCCAGTCAATAAACACTGATTAAGTATCCACTACTGCTGTGCTAAGCCCTTGGGATACAAAGAAGGGCAAAAGGCAGTTCCCCCAGCCCCCCTTGAGGAGCTAGAACTTTTAATAAGACACACAACTTTCACGTGGGGAATTTGCCTTTCTGAAACAATCCATCACATTGAATAGCATAAGAGAATCACAACTCCTGTTTTTCTACTTTCTGGGGCCTTATATTTCACCTGTTTGTGCCAGAAATCTTTTAAAAGGTGCCTTTTCTTAGATTATTGTGATCCATTAAAAAAAAATAAAGGAAATACACGAAAGGGAACTCCCACTTAAAACTATACCTACACAGAGTATATTTACACCATGTATCAGACAGACACTTCTTTCCCAAATTACTCTATGAGCACTCAAGAATTTTCATTTCTAAATTACTTGAGAATATTATTCTAAGTTGCTTAATCTTTTTTTAACCAATGTAAATACTGTTGTATTTCTGAAAATGGCCCTTTGTTCAATAAACTGTCCAAGTTCATAATTGCAAATATATCCCTATCTCTATCTATCTATCTATCTGTCTATTATCTATCCTTTGACTGTAGCTGCTAACTCAGATTAGTTCTATCCTCACAGAAAACAGATCATTTTAAAGTTTTCCTTGGATGGTTATCGATTGGGAAAGTGGGTGACTGGACTGCTAGGTCAGATTTGGAAATACCAGATTATGTAAAAAAAGCTGAAACAAGCCTAGTTCCTCTAATTTTGGTCATAAACCCGACTACAAAGGAGAAAAGAATACGGGCCTCACCTGGACATATCTGCAGTCCTGTTTAAATTGTTTTCTCAGTGGTATTTTAAAAATTGCCAGCCACTTCAAATAATGCTATGGCATCTGAGTGTGGTGGAAAAAACAATGGATTTAGTGTCAAGGGATTTGAGTGTGAGTTCTAACTGTGCCAGGGAGATTAACTCTGTAACCCTGGCTAAGTTACTTAAATTTGGGAAGGATCAGTTTCCTTACTTGCAAATTGGACATACATTATTTAATTCTCAGGTTTGTTTTGAAGAAAACACTTTATGAACTTCAAAGCACCATAAATGTGAGATTTTATTATTTTCATTCCTGTGTCAAAATAAGGAACTAAGTTATCCCAAAAGAAAAGAAAAAACAAGCAAACGAAAAAACAACCAGCCACTGCCCTGACATATCAGACACCACTTTCTTTGACTTCTTAAGCACCCACCAAGTACACATTGCTATTATTTTCAGCTGTTTATCTCCTCGTTTGTTCCATTCAAGATGATTTTGACTAAGATGGACACTTAGAAGAGTGAATAATACTTAAACTATTTGGCTTTCACTCCTGGAAATCTCTGGATGATACAATGGGAATAATAACCAAAAGAACTGAAAATCTGTGTGTTCTTTGGTGTTTTTTTCTCCCTTGCTTAGAATGTGAAATTTCCACAGTCACCTCAAACAACAACAAAAAAAACTTGTGTGAGAATGTGAAGGTATCCAGCAAATCAACTTAGAGTCTTCCTTAGGTAAAATTACCTGTCCCTATTTTCTCTTGCATACGTCTATTCTCACTATTAGGTCATCTTGATTTGTCAAAAACTCCTTGGATCACAGAGTAGAACCTAAGCATATTAGACAAGAATTTCTTTATTTAAATGGAAAAATACTTAACAAACCAGCTACTTGTGTAGCCATGTGAAGTGAAGGGGAAGCCCACCTTTGCTCAAATGTGTTTCTAAAATAATAATAATTTTAAGATTTGTAAAGTATTTTATACGTGTCTTCTCATTTGCTCTCACAACAGCCTTATGAGGTAGGTGATATTATTATTCCCATTTTAGTGATGAAGAAACTGAGACAGAAAGAGGTTAGGTGACTTAGTCACACAGCTAGTAAATGTCTGAGGCAGGATTTGAACTCAAGTCTTCCTGACTCCAAGTCCAGAGCTCTAATCACTATGCCACCTAGCTCTAAGTAAAAATTGTTGAAGGAATGCTACCTGATTGGATTATTCTATGCTTCTTTATCAATAACTTCCACAGAGACTGAGATAAGGGTTAGGGTGATTTAAGAGTGTTTGTTGTGTTTTTTAACTCAAATGTTTCCTCCCCCTGAGCTTGTTCCATAGATTTGCCAAAGAATTTTCAGAAAAATACAAGTGTAAAAAAAAAGCTGTCATTCCTGGAACCTCTAAAATTCAGGTCCTTTAGAAAAAAACCTTCTGGGGGGACAGGGAAGAAATTTCAATTCAAATCTGGATTAGTTCACATTTAGAAATGCTGTAATTTGTGTACAACATTTTGCATTTTACCACAGTTTGGATTTATTCAAAATTGTAGCCAGTCTCTTATTCAGAGAACTGAATAGTAGAATTAATAGCAAAGGAGGAGCCCCCAAAGAGGAATTAAAATCACTTCAGGGAGCAGCTTGACTTTATTAAAAACCTTCTGGAGTCCTTTAATCACTGCTGGAGAGACAACACATGCTAGGAAAATCATGGTCCAGGCTTACTTCAATGGCTCAGTGATTTCAGTGGCACGTAAGAGTACTCCTTTCACCTGTTCAAATCACACAAAAGTGTTCCTCTGATACCCCGTCATGGGATGAAGGTGATGCTGGATTGTCAAGAGCTAGACCAGGGAAGAAGCATCTGCCCCAGCAGATCCTAGTAAACTGGAAAGGCTTTGAGCATGGGCCCTGGGACAAATGTCCTGTGTGCCATCTAAGGACCAGCCTAGCTAAATATAGAGAAGCTCGTAACAACAATAGCTAGCATTAATAGAGCACTTCAGGGTTTGCAAAGTGCTTTACAAATATTATTTCATTTAATCCTCACAATCCTATAAGGAAGGTAGTACTATTATTTCCATTTTATAGATGAGGAAACTGAGGCAGATGGAGACTAAATGATTTGCTCAGGGGCACATATCTAGCAAGTGTTCACATTTGAACTCAGGTCTTATGAGTTCAGGTCTAGTGGACTGTGTCAGCTAGCCACCTTAGATTAGCCACTTGATGACACATTTTTTTGGTTCTACTGACCCAGTGACTGCTGCCTTGACCAAGGAATTTTCATTTATCTTGTACCAATCTTGAATCCACAGCTCCTATTCCACCTCTTGCGCATGGATTGATAATCAAATCAACATTACTATTCTTACAGTGAAAGATGGGAAAATCCATTGCCCTTTGACTCCAGTCAGAATGTAGGCTGCCTAGGCCAAAACTCCCTTTCCTGGGCACTATTCTTCACCCATCCCTATCCTCATCCTTTACATATACGCATCCCACTCTCCCCCCTGCTCTTCCTTTACTCCCTTTGGGACTTTCGTTTTATTGCTAACAAATTGCCCTTCAAGTTAGATCTATTTCCCTCCCCCCAGAAATTACTTATATATTTTGTATTAATTTTCTAGTCACATATTGTTTTCTCCCAATAGAACATAAGCTCCTTGAGGGTAGGAACTCTTTTCATTTCTGTCTTTGTATTCCTGACCTCTAATTCAGTAGATGGCACATAGAAGGAACTTAATAAATGCTTGTAGACTTGAACTGAATATCTAAATGACTGAACTTGATATCAGATTTAAAAGGTAATGTAAGTAATGGTGTCACTGATCACCAGAACCCTAGAGAAAGTATCTGCAATGAAATTTGTCAAAAGTGAAAATTTCTCTAGGGTTCTATGACCTCAATAAGATTTCTACAGGTATAACCACTAGCAACAGCAATAAAGCTTTTTATTCTTCCTCTTCCCAAACTCCAAGATCACTATGACATTATGTAATTCATGTTCATGACTTCTTTGAGAGGTAGTCAGAAGACTCACTATGCAGGGGGGAGGATGATATAAAAACAAAAAAACCCATCAATTTAGTATTTTTGAAGACAGCCAGGGACAGAAGTATAATGATGCCCATCTTCTTGGTGAGTAACAAGGCCTGGTAAGATTAAATGACTTGCTTAAAAATCAAATAAATCAGATAAGGGCAAGTTCAAATTCTGACATCATGTTGTCTTTGGCCAAGGTCACCTATATCACATTATCTCTACAGCATGGCTGTTTTAACCTGATCATACCAGTGCATGAGATATGAGTGAGATTAAAAACAGTGTATGTATTTTTTTGGGAGGGGGAGGTTTTAAAATATCATTACTCTTTAAACTTCATATTAAAAGCCTCTTAAAGCATTCTTCTCTAACTCCTTCACTGGTTTTTCTTCATCATCTCTCCTCTAATTTGGGTGTCCACCAAAGTTCTGTTCTTGGCCCTGTTCTCTCTGCAAATTCTCCCTTGGTGACCTCAGCATCACATCCATGACTGATTTCTATGTGGATGATTCCAGCTCTACAGTTTAAGTCACGCTTACTGATGAGCTTCAGACCCACATTTTCAACTGCTTATTTGACCCATTGGCACCTTGAGCTCAAGGAGTCCAAAACTAAAATCATCTTTCCTCTCCACGGGGCGTCTACTTGTGACTTGATCATTTCTTTTAATGATATTTACTGCTCTTTCCATGTTCCCATCTTCTAGGTCTGGAATGTCCTCCTCAATTACATATGCTTGTTGAAATCCTATCTTTATCTCCAGGTTCAGTTCAAAGGCCATCTTTTTCATGAAGCTTTAAAGTTTGATCCCCTGGCTGGAAGTAACTTCTCCATTTTGGGACTGCTCATGATACATTTTTGGCATCTCTTCCATGTGTTTATCTCATTCTGCTGTCTATTATAATTATCTGTATACATGTCTTTTCTCCTCTGTGAGTTCATAAATTCCCTTTTATTTTAATATTTCCATCTCCTTCAGCACCTACAGCACTGCTTTCCATGCATATAGTAGAATCGAATGGCCCACATTTACATTTGATCCTCACAATGACCCTGGGAGGTTGGTACTGTATAATCCCCATTTTACAGATGAGGAAACTGAGATGAACAGAAGTTAAATGACTTGCTCAGGATCACACAGTTACTAAGTATATGAAGATGGATTTGAACTCAGATCTTTATCACTCCAGGCCCAACACTGTATTCACTATGTCCCATAGCTGCACACATAACATAGATTTACAGCTGGGAGGGGCCTTAAGAGTATCTGAAGTACTAACCATCGAGCACTCCCTTCAGCACTCCATGTCAAAGACCTACATTTAAAATATGCCATGTAAGAAAAGAGGCTGGGATTGTGCTATATCTCTATGCCATTCACATAAAGTTGGCCTTTATAATTTAAGCCCCTTTCTACCCACCCTTCCAGTGTTCTTACACCTCACACTTCCCAACATAATCTTCCATTCCACACTGGCCTCCTTGATGTTGCCCTGACAAGACACTGTCTCTCAGCTCCAGGTATTTCCACTGGCTATGCACCATGCTTGGAATGCTCTCCACTCTTTTCCTCTTTGCCTCCTGGCTTCCTTCCTCTTGGCCTTCCTTTCAGCTAAAAGCTCACCTTCTACAGGAAGCCCTTCCCAATGCCTCTTAAATCTAGTGCCTTCTCTCTGTTGATTATTTCCTATTTATCCTATCTATATATGGCTTGTTTGTATGTAGTTGTTTGTTTGTTGTGTCCTCCATTAGACTGTGAGCTCCTTGAGGGCAGGGACTGTCTTTTGCCTTTTTTTGGGGGGGGGGTATTATAGTTCCTGGCACATAGTGTGCATTTAATAAATGCTTATTGACTGTCTACTCATAGCTGTTAGATGGCAGCTACCTGAATTATCAGCTGCTAAATATGAGACAGGTATTCTTCTCAGTGGGCTAGCCTAGTGAATTCAATCCTTCTTCAGTGATGGAACAGTCAGTCACAAGCACAAGGAATAAGGTCAGGAGATCAGTTTCCAAAGACTGCACCTGGAAACCAGACCCACAACTTTATAGTTATACTACACATACAAATAAATTTCTACAAAGAGGTTTGTACATGATTTCTGAAAAGACAAAGTCATGCCTATGTTGATGCAGATATTAAATTCCTCACCTTTTTAATAATAAAAATAATAAAAACCAATTTAGTTAGCATGAGAAGAAAATCATTGACTCTCTCTACCTTCCAGGTAAGAGGGATATAAAGGGAGTTCTTTCAGTTTCTTTTGCATATTTTACCAATCAAGCCTCATGAAATAATTTTAAACAGTAAACCAACCCAAGAAGATCTAAAGCTTTGAAAAAAAACAAGCATCCCACTCCTCCACATGGGTTAAACCAGCCCCTCTATAAAGGTTTCATGAAACACATGCTCATGGGCATAAGGAGAATAGCCTCACTATTCTTGCTAGAATCTAACACAGATGAAATTAGACACATTCTCTGTACATTGGCTGTCTTGCTTATAGGTCACAGACCAGGATGAACCATTTAATGCTACTGTGCCATTGTAGATTGGCCCAGAGAACATTTCTTGCACTAGCCGGCGTCAACACTGACTCTGAGCTCTCTGAGGTTGCGTTAGATGTTAAAAACTAAAGTTGAAACCCTTGATTCCGTAATGATGGAGTTCACAGGGTTCATAATCCCAGTACCCCACCCAATTCTCCAGTGATCCAGCTGAAAGCTTTAAAACAGTCCACAGCACTAACATGGAACAGAGCATGTTCAACATACTGATCTGCTCATGATTACTCTTTGCTGCCGTAAAACAGTCTAACTCCTCAAGCGAATGGAGTCTGCAGCAACAATGGTGTTATTGACTTGTTGCTCCAGCTCTATTTAGTTATTACCCTCGAGGCCACAATCAATAGACTTTGCACCAAGTCAGCCTAATAAATCCCAGGCTTCCACTGGATCTTTGCCAGGACCAGCAAGAAAATCTATGGCAGTCCAACACTTCGAGTGCAGAGAGAGAGAAAGCTTCACTGACAGCTGTATAAATTAATTAACAAGGAATGTTCCGATTCTTTTAAAATGATCAGATTTACACGTTTGTCACCACCAAAGAAGGCACAGATAGACTATGAGAAAATTATGCGGCACCCCCAAAAATAACAGAGCTGCCCCCCAAATAAAGAACCTTCCCCCATCCTTTCTATGGCAAGTGGTTTCCCACTTGATTACATTTTCAATTATTCAATGTATAAATTTGCTTCCTTAGTGCTGGTCTGGTCAGTCCATTCTATCCAGCTGTATTTGGACAAATGCAGTCTGCCTAGATAAGTCTTAAAGCTTGTAGCTTGAACAGCCTAACACAATCAAAATAAAAGGTTGATCATTAACAGCTTTGGGCTGCAGGATTTTTTTTTCCCTCTCTGCTGGTAGGAATCTGAATCCTGCTTGTTAGGTTGTGGAGTTGTAGGGGGGCCCTCAGTATCAAAAGTGCTAAAAGGTCAGTCACAAGTGAAGTCCTCCTGGTTATTTCAGCAGCTTTACAAGTGAATTCCAGACTAGTCCAATTCCTTATGTAATAAGCAAATATTCTGCAGACTCAGCAGATAGAGGCCCTAGGTTCCTAGTGCTTTGAGACACACTGAATGGACCATGTAACAAGGGCTTGGTGCCTGCCTAGGAACAAAAGAATTTTTTCCCCCCACATGTTGAAAACAAATGTATCAGATCAATATGCTCTCAGAACTTCACCACCATGGTGGTATCTTCTAGAACCATTCAGATTCTCTTAAATCATCACTGCTTTCCAAGCAGAAAATAAAAACTGATTTATTAACAAGCCTTCTCTTTGGAGCCTGGTTCTGGCTAGAGAAGTGCATACAACCTGTGGCTCAAAGGACATCCTTCATAGCTTCATCCTACAAGTGATTGCACTTTTAAATGTGGGGCTGTGAAGGTCCTGGAAATGGTTTCTATGCAGACATGAGAAAGTGGTCCTCAGTATTAATCAGTAAGCAGTTTTCACCTCAATAGAATAAGTTGGTTGGACTTTGGCAAAGTCCATGCCAGTTCTATGATTCTATAACCATGATTAAGTGACTTACTGAGCAAAGAACAATGGATTTGGAGTATGAGTGCCTGGGTTCAAATCTCTGTTCTGCTACTAAAGTCCTTGGCCCTGTCAAATGGTTGGTTCAACATCAGACACTGATGTGGTTTTATCAGCAGAAACACCATGAAAGGAGAGTCATGGCCACCAGCTTTCAAGGGACCTTCCTATCTGACTTGCAGCTAAAACCTTCCATGCATATTATCTCCCTTATTGAAAGGGGAGCTCCTGGAGAACCCTCTTACTTTTCTGTTTGTGAACCAGCGTGGAAGCACAGTACGTTGCACAAAATGAGTACTGTGCTTAATAAGTGTTTTATTCATTTATCCATTCATTCATTTTCCTCTTCCACAAAGTAAAGGGACGGGATGATCTTAGATGATCTCTAAGGTCCCTTTTACCTCTAAATCCTATGATCCTATGACTCTACTTCCATGTGCAATTCCCCGTGTGAGACATCTCCAGAATTGCCTCCAAGCCATGAAAACCTTAGCTCATTGCCCAGATCTATTCCAGACCTCACCTCCTTGGTATGTCTTCCTATGCACCTGGGCACATACACAGTCATTTCAAATTGTCTCCTTTTAAAGCTGTTTAAATTGACAGCACTCCCAATGGGACTCCCTCAGGAACACAGGTGCATATGTTTTATTATGATATTGCTAATTGTGTTGTCCTGATTATTTATTGCCTCTTATAAAATGGTTTCAAGGTAATAAGATCTAATTGACTCAAAAGGCTTTCATCCATTGTAATTATCCCCTAATATTGTACATGAGGCCCCTGGAGCTCCTATCGGTAAGATCAGTCTGCCACAGACAATGGGAGACCTTCCACAAAGTTCATTGACAAATAAAAATCCTGAAACAAAGTCATTACCAAAAATAAGTGCCTATTTTCATAGAAAATTCCCCTTCATGGCTTTTGGATAAATTTACTAATTTCCATTCTACCAGGTGATAGCCTTAGAGAGTGAAAAGAATCATAGAATTTTTGATCTGTGAAGACTCTTAGATATCTGAAGCTCTTACTTACCAGAGGAAGAAAGTGAAGCCTAGATAGGGCTTCAGAAGTGAATGTTGTAGTGGGGTGGGGGGGGGGGGAGTGTGGTGTCAGGTGGGTACCTTTTTTCCATATCCTCTCCTCTCCCATGATCCCCATGCTTATGCAGTTCCTTTGGCTGCACAGGAACATAGAATCAGCCTCGGAGCTGGATGTGATCCTAAAGGTCATTGGCTCTAACCCCCTCATTTTACAAATGAAGAAAACTCAGTCCAGACAAGTTCAATGACTTGTCCAAAGTTACAGGTAGAGCTGGTACAGTGGGAGAGCTGGCAACCTGACTCTGCAGGGGAGGGAGGCCTTACATGAACATTTAACTTACACAAATTAAACCCTTTGCCCTTCATAGGGAAAAAAATGAATGACTATGGTGATGAGATTATGAGGAATGGTGAAGATCATCCTAGTGGTAGATAAGCAATAACAGCCAAGAGGAATGGTGAGTAGTCATGTTTATAATTTTCCATTTTTAAAAATTCTTTCATTTTTCTATGTGTCTGTTTCTTTTATGGAATTAAAAATAGTGTAAACTGTATTTTGCACATGTACTCTTTATTATTGCATACAATGTACATTATGCATGCATATTACTATTTCAGAGTAAATACACAAAATTACTGGGTGGTTGGTCAGTCAGTTAATAAATATTTATTAAGTACCTCCTATCCGTAGGCACTATCTGTGCCATGCTAAGCTCTGAGGACACAAAGAAAGGTAAGAGCCAGCCCCTGTTGTCCAGAAGCTCACAGTCTAACGGGGAAGACAATATGCAAGTCACCACACACAAACAAACAATAGATAGAATAAATGGGAGGTAATCAACAGGGGTAGGCATTAGACTCATGGGGCTTCATGGAGAAGGTAAGATTTTGGTCAGGCCTTGAAGGAAGCCATGAGGCAGAAATGAGGAGGGAGAGCATCCCAGGCATAGAGGACAGCCAGGAGACGGAGTGAGTGACTTGTTTGAGGAACAGCTAGGGTGACTGCGCCGCTGGATCGCTGAGGTCATGGAAGCAGAGTGATAAAGTGTAAGAGAATGGAAGCAGGCAGTGGGGGGTGGAGGGTGGTGGGTGGTGGGTGGTAGGAGGGAAGGTTCTGAAGGGCTTTGTATACCAAACAGGATTTTAGATTTGATCCTGGAAGTGACAGAGAGTCAATGGAGTTTGCCAAGTGGGAGTGGGGGGTCCACTCACACCACTCTTTATGGTCAGACTAGCACTTAAGAAATTTCACTCTGGCAGTTGAGTGGAAGATGGACTGGAGTGGGGAAAGACCTGTGGCCAGGAAAATGTTTAGTAAGTAATTGCAGCAGTCCAGGTATGAGGTAATGAGGACCTGTGCATCAGAATGGTGGTAGTGACAGAGGAGAAAAGGGGACATATATGAGAGATGTTATGAAGGTGAAATTGACAGACTTTGGCAACCGATTGGATATGGAGGAGTGAGATAGAGGAGGACAATACCTAGATTGTGAGCCTGGGTGACTAGGGAACAGGGGTACCCTCAACAATAATAAGGAAGTTAGAAAGAGGGGAGGGTTTGGGGAAAAGATCAGTTCAGTTTTGGACATGTTGAGTTTAAGATATCTGCAGAATGTCCTATCTGAGATGTCCAAAGACATCTGGGGATCTGAGACTGGAAGCCAGCAGAGAGATTAGGGTGGGAAAAGTAGATTTGAGAACCACCAACATAAAAATGATAACTGAATCCATGGGAGATGATGACCAAATGAAATAATTTATAGAGAGAAGCGATGAGGGCCCAGAACAGAATGCTGTGATACCCCCATAGTTAGTGGGCATGATCTGGATGAAGATCCAGCAAAGGAAACAACGAAGAGGTAGGAGGAGAGTCAGGAGTAATCAGAATCATCAAAACCTAGAGAGAAGAATGTATCAAGGAGAAGAGAGTGATTCAGTGTCAAAGGCTACTGAAAGATCAAGAAGGATGAGGCATAAGAAAAGGCCATGATATCTGGCAATTAAGAGATGAAGTTAGTAACTCTGGAGAGAGCAGTTTCAGCTGAGTGCTGAAGCCAGACCAGGTAAGAGCAGATAAGAAGAGAATGTGAGGAAAGAAAGTGAAGGAAACTATTGTTTACAGCTTTCTCAAGGACTTTAGCCACAAAAGGGAGGAGAGACAAGGGATGATAGCCATCTAGTATGTATGGATCAAATAAGGGTTTTTGTGAGAATGGGGGAGACATGAGCATGCTTGTAGGCAGTAGGGAAGAAGCCAGCAAAGCAGAGATTAAAGATAAGTGGGAGAGTAGTGATGATAGAGAAAGCAGTTTGATGGAGATTCCTGATGACTGAATAGGATAACTTGTCCATGAAAAGGAGTTTGCCTTGGCAAGAAAAAAGGGCCACCTTGTTATGCGAGGCAGGGATGAAGGCAGAGATAGTGGCCAAAGGCATATGGGGAATGTGAATTGAGGAGGAAGGAAGAAGAGGAAACCATTGGTGAATGAATGGCCTCCATCTTTTTTGGTAAAATATGAGGCAAAGTCCTCCCCTCAGGTGGGAAGAAGGGGGTAGGTCTCAGTTGAGATTATGTGAGATAGCATGGTTTCATGATTTTGTCCACCTTTGGCAGCTTGTAAGTAGGAATGAAGGCAGTGGATGGTGCTAATCCAAGGCTGAGGCTTGGCAAGGCAAGATTGGTGATAGGACAGAGGAGCAAGGGATTCAAGAGAAGAGGACAGTGTAGAGCTGAACTGGTTTACTAAGAGGTAAAGGAGGAAGAGTGTAGGAAGAGTGAGGAAAGGAGGAGAGTGTAGCTAGTATAGGGGTGATGACCTACATCACTGCAAGAACTGAGAGGTTGAGGGTTTGGAGGTAGGATGAAGGGTTATGGTCAGGTAAAAGTCTGTTAATCATTGTGTTAATGGTACATGAGTGAGCATTCCTAATGCCACATTTTCTGCTCACTAGAACTGGGATGATCCATGGAAAGGACTTGGCTAGTGTCCAGAGTAGATGCCCCTGATGGCCCAGGCTCTAGACCGCAGGCTCCTGACTCCCTGGCCACATCTCACTCCCTCAATAGCTTCTTATTTTTCCTCCATTGCTTGGGGAAGGAGAAAAGAAGGGAGAAAGAGAGAGTGCTAGGATAGAGAAAAGGTGCCCCACTGGGTGGGGACTTGTGATTCATTATCCACACCAGAATGCCCCACACAGCCTATGCAGGCTTTACTGTCAATTCTTATCCCCGATCCAACATGCCAAAGGCTTGCTTCTGGTGCAGTGGTATCTAGGTGTCTTAGCTGCCACAAGGCCCATCTTGTAAGTCTTTTCTTTTATCATATGGCTTGATATGGTGAACCAAGGTCTCTTCTAATCTCTTTTACCACTGCCCAGATGTTTAGTGATGGGTAGCTTCCAGGTAAAACACCATTAGGAAAAAAAACAACACTCCATTGGCTACTTCTTTCACCTAATGGATACATTTTACAATCCACACAGCTGCTCCTTCCAGCAGATGAGTTGGAATTTTAAAAGAGGTGATAGCTGCCAGATCCACTCAGTCATTCCAAAGGAACTGGGCTCCAATACAAGCAATACTGCTGCCACTCTTGCTCTGCTTGTCTGATGGACTTCAGAGAACAAGTAACTTGGGTTGGAGGAGGTGTGTCTTGGATGGTGATCCCACACCACACAGTATCTTTGCTTCCATCAAAGCCACTTTATTTGCTGCCCTTATGTCAAGCTGCTGTAGAGTTCTGAGGACAAGCTTCCCATCTTGCTAAACATACATCCAAATACCCCTCCTCTGACTTCCTAATAATCTGCTTCATTCACATCAATGTTGCTGAGCATCAACTCAGATGTTTTCTGTACAATTGTCAGGTTCTCTCTATTCATTCCCTGAGTGATGGAAAGAAGAATGTTGTACACACTCAAGGAAATCTTGGTTTCTCCCTTGGAAATCTGGGGAATTATAAAGTCTGCTTAAAGAAAAAAAATTGTAATTATATCACAACAGAGAGAGACAGTGTGATGTAGTGGCTTCTTTTTGAACTTGGGTTCAAATAGCACCTCTGATATATACTGGCCAAATCACCTAAGTTATTTAACCTTTCAGCATCCCCAAGCATTTCTCTAAGATGCTAAGATTCAGAGAATGTGCTGGTCTATATTGACAGAAAGGGCAGCAAGTGGTGCAGTGGATAGAGAGCTTGACCTGGAGTCAGGAAGACCTGGATTCAAATCTGGCCTCAGATACTTACTAGCCAAGTGACCCTGGGCAAGTCACTTAACCCTGTTTACCTCAGTTTCCTCATCTGTAAAATGAGCTAGAGAAGGAATTGGCAAGCCACTGCAGTATCTTTGCCAAGAAAACCCCAAATGGGGTCATGAAGAGTCTGACATGACTGAAATGACTGAATGAGAACAAATAGGTGAATGAAATCGTAGTCTGATCAACATATCACTGTCCACCCCTGCAACCATAAAGGCCGTGACTACAATATAAAATAATATAATATAGTATAAGGTAACATAATATGACATAGTATGATAGAAATATAATAAAATCCTAGCAATATTTGGAGGTGGGTTGAACTAGGAATGTTATTTCTCTTTTGCAAATGAGCCAATAGAAGCTTGATAGCTGGTTAAGTTACTTGTCCACAGTCACAGCTCTAGTAAAGGAGGCAGTTACTGAACTCAGGTTTCCAAACTTCCTGGTCCACAGGTCTTTCCACTATTACACCTCCCCATCCCATCTCTTCTACTCTAAATGTGTCGAGCTTTAGAGGTCTGTGCTCTCTAGGGTGTCTGGAATTCTGGGCATGCTAAGGATCTAGTACACTTCAAAATCAAGGTACTTAAAATCTTTTCCTTTGGCAGTTGGAGCTGAATTGTTGGTCTTTTCAGATTTCTTCATGTGTGAAATTATTTTATACATTCTGTATGTTTTAAGGAGGAGTGACTTTGAAGTTAGATGGTAGAAATAGAGCATTTTGGAGTTTAATTATGGAACTGGGTTACTTTTAAAAGGCCCTTGTACCTGCCTGTTGCTCAGTAAATGAGTGAACCAGGACATATCATTTGTCTAATTTTGCCTGTTCTAAGAAACTAAAAAAATTACATGCATAGTTTATAGAATTTATTGTACTGGTCTCAGCCTACTACCTTTGGTCTATATTTCCCAGTAGCACTAAATTTGACACTAACTTTGTGTGTGACCTTGGGCAAATTACTTCCTATCCCTGGGCCTGAGTCTCCTTAACTATAAAATGAGGATTTCATAGCTGGACTAGTTGATTTATACCTAAGGTCCTTGTAGACTCTCACAATCCATAATAATGCTTTCCAAAACTACATTAGGGGATGAAAAATCACATTCTGAACAAATAATGTACTAGATGAATAGCATAATTTAGATCAGAACAAAAGCCAAGTTGTAGGAAAAATTTTTAAAAATATCACCCTCTGTCCTCAGGTTCAAGATCACCAATGAGGCTGAGGATTACAAATCAGGTATATTATATACTATCACATTACTATGTCTGCAACACCACACCTATGCCCTCCAGGTCTACATAGCAAACTGAGCCCAGGACCAGGCCTATTAAAAAGCAAATCCTGAAAAATAAGCTACGGTTTAATCCTCATATGTCAAAGGAATTTGGTGCCCAAGTCACTTAGTTTGCTCTTCTGCAAAAATGGACAGTTTAAGATATCCAAAAAAAAATGAAAAAAATCTGATGCTGTATCTTCTGGGGTATCAGAGGACATCATGGCTAAAGGAAAGAGTACTAGCCTGGAAGAGAGAAGACGATTCAAAGACCTGCTTTCTCTGCCACTTTCAAACACTGGGACCTTAGACAGAGTAATTCAATTCTTTGAATGAATAAAAAAAATTTAATAAACACTTACAATATACCAAAAACAGCTGTACAAATATAAAAGAAAAGACAATCCCCTGCCTTCAAGAAGTTTACATTTTAATAGGGAGAGGTTGCACATTTAGGGAGGCGTATTCCTTTGAAAATTACTGGGAAGGGGAGAGGAGCCATAATTATGTCTCCTTCCAGGAGTAGTAAAAGGGTTGATTATATTTCTAGAATTGGAAGGAGAACAAGGTGTGGAGTGCAGAGGGCACCATAGGTACACTGAGGTGTGGAAAGGCTTCTGGTAAGGAGGTGACTGGAGAGAAGGGGAGCATTTTCAGAGGTGGTCCTGGATGTCATGAGTAACTGAGGTAAACATCAGTCAGGACAGGGCCCCCAGAAGTTTTCCTCACCTGTAAAATTGTGATAATAATATCCTCCCTAACTCTTGCAAAGGGATGTTATGCATATGATGCAAATGAAATATGTAAAACCTCTTGATAACTATAAAATATTCTAAAAACGGCAGTCATTAATAGTATTTGTTATAAACTAAGCTCCAGGGAGGTACATTTAGTTGAGATCATCTTGCAAAAGAGGTGTTTTGGGTACTGCAAGAAGTAGAACTCCGTATGGGATGCAAGCTGAATTTTATAGAATTTTGTTCTATTGTGAAAAGGCTTAGAAGGAGATCCTGGATTATTATAGGGTCTCAGACTTAGAGCCCAAAGGGACCTTAGAGGTCATATAGTTCTTAAATTCTCAGCCTTCAGTTTCTTCATCTGAAAATGAAGATCATAACAGTATCCACCTCAAAGGGTTCTGGTGAGGATTCAAATGAAATAATACATATAAAATGTTATATAAATATGAACTATTATGTTTATTAAGTGATTTGTCCAAGGTCATCCACCTAGCAAGAGGCAAAGCCAGATTAAAATCCGGGGCTCCTGACCCCAAATCCAACAATCTTTCCACTACATCCGACTTCCTAATCATTAGAAGAGCTACACTTCATCTCATTTTAAGCTATAATTAAAGGCAGAGTTCAACTCCATCCTCAAAGAGAAATTACTTTAATCATAATTATTTTCCTTCTCTCTTTTTTCTAAATATCCCAGATATATGTATGTATCCTCAGTCTAACAATGCCAGAAATATTCCCCAAAAGAGCTCCACAAGGACTTTCTTTGAGGCCACAAATGAGATTAGATGGAAGCAGAGGTAAACTCTTATAAAATAAACAAACAAACCTTGAGTTACAACTATGTACTGAAATGGCTAGCCAGTGAACTGGAGCTGCACACTCAGACTAGACAGTGGCTTCAATAAACACATCATAAACCTACCTATTGGAAACAGGAACTTTGAAAAGTTAAGATTCCTCTTTCATGAACTTATCTTTTCTTACTGCCATAAGCCTTGGTCAGCCTTGCTCTAAGTGTCATAAATCTCTCCTGGAAAGGCACTGTTGTGCCCTAATTGCATTTCTGGGGAGTAGGGGCAGGGGTTGAGCTACTCTTCCCTCAGCCTCTAAGCCTTACAAAGCAGGGGAATCATTCAATTATGACACAACAATGGATCCCCACACAGTTCAAACAATTCCCTTTAATTATGCAAATCACTCCACAGGGTTTTTAACAGTCTACAATCCATTATGGGTGAAAATAGAATGTGGGAAAGTATGGGTGGAAGTTGGGAAGTGGTTCTGGGAGGCTTGGGTTTAGGGAAATGAAGGGTGGGATGAAGAGGTCAAAAAATGTTCAGGGCAGGGAAGCCCTTCCATAATTTGTGGATGCTGTAATGTATCCTAGAATGTTAGGGTGAAAAGAGACCCTAGAGAACATGCAGTTCAACTCCCTGGTTTTACAGATGGGGGAATGTAAGATTCAAGATAAGAGAAGCAAATTTCTCAAGGTCACATCTGTTCATTGGTCACAAGGTCTCAAAGACACAAATCTAGCGCAGCAGGGTCATTGAAAGGGCTGATTGATTTTAAAGCCTGAAATTTCAATATTAGAAATAAATGAATTTGGTTTGGGTCATTCAGTCAAATCAATCAACAAGAATTTATACTGTGCTAAGTACTGGGGATGCAAAGAAAGACAAAAACAATTGTTTCCCTCAAGGAGCTCACATAATGGGAGGAAAAACGTGAATAACTAGGTACACACAAGATATATACAGAGTAGACCAAATGTAATCTCTTGCCTCAACTCATTACCGAGTGGGAAGGAGAGGGGAGGCAGGAAAGGTCTCCTGAAGAAGGTGGGATGAGCTGAATTTCCAAGGAAGCCAAGGAAACTAAGGTGGATATGATGAGGAAGAGCATTTCAGGCCTCTACAACAATCAGTGCAAAGCCATGGATATGGAGATAGAGATGGAGTGTCTTTTTTGAGGAATAACAAGTAGAACTGTGCAACTAAATGGAAGAGTACATGGGGAGTAAAAGGAGGAGAAAAAGTATAAGTAGACTGGGGAAGATAGAAAGGGACCAGGTTGTCAAGGAATTTAAAAGCAAAATAGAACATTGCATATTTGATCATGCAGGTAATATAGAACCATTGGAGTTCATTGAGTAGGGGAGGGGATGACATGGTCAGAATGACACTGGTGAAATCACTTTGGCAGCTTAGTGGAGGATGGATTTGAGTTGGGAGAGACTCAAGGAAGGGAGACCAACCAAAAGGCAGACTGCCAATAGACAAGTGTGAGGTGATAATGGATCTGCACTAGGGTGGAGAGAAGGAGACTTAAACAAGAGATGTTGTAAAGGTAAATGACAACAACAGATTAGATATGTGGGGCGAGTGTGAATGAAGAGTTGAAGACACTACCAAGCATTTCTTGCCTGGGTGGCTGGACGGATGACAGTGCCCTCAATAAAAACTAGAGAGTTGAGTTGGAGGGAATGACTTTTTTTGGAAAAAGACAATGAGTTTTGTTTTGGACATAGGAAATTTAAGATGACTACAAGACATCCGGTTCAGATGTCGAAAGGCAATTGGTAATGAGTGACTGTAACCTAGAAGAGAGACTAGGGAAGGATATTTATATCTGGGAGTCATCTGTATGAAGATAACTGAATCCATGGGAGTTGGTGAGATCAAGTAAGAAAATATAGAACAAAGAGAGAAGAGAATGTTATGGGACACTCAGGATTTAAAGGCATGACATGATAAAGAATCAAAGGAGATGGACTAATAGCAGTCGGAGAGATAGGAGAACCAGAAGTGTTCATGAAAATCCAGTTAGGAATGAGTATTTAAAAGCAAAAGGTATCAATAGTGTCAAACGCCACAGA
Organism: Vombatus ursinus; assembly: GCF_900497805.2. Lineage (NCBI taxonomy): Eukaryota > Metazoa > Chordata > Mammalia > Diprotodontia > Vombatidae > Vombatus > Vombatus ursinus. The sequence goes on from NW_020948983.1 coordinate 8,545,300, forward strand.
GTTCAAGAAGGATAATAATTAAGAAAAGGCCATTAAATTTGGTAACTGAGAGACTGGGGAATTGAGAGAGAAGGGAACTTAAACAAAAAGATGTAAAGGTATAAATGACAAGACCTCCAGTGGGGACAAGATTGGGTAACTGGAGAGAGTAGTTTCAATGGAATGACAAGAACCAAAGACAGATTGCAGAAGGTTTAAAAAGAAAGTGAGAAGAGAGGAAATGGAGGTACCATGTGTAGATTTTCTCAAGAAGTTTAGCTGCAAAAGGGAAGACAGAGGATGCTAGTTACCTGGGATTGTGAGATCAAGTAAGAAATTTTTAAAAATTGTTTAAACAATGGGGAAGATTTAGATGTGTTTGTAGGTAGCAATGAAGGAGACAGTAGATAAGAAGAGGCTGAAATGAGATAGAGAGAGACAGAGACAGAGAGACAGAGAGAGAGAGAAAAAGAACAAGAAGAAGGAGGAGGAGGAGGATAGGATAGGATAGGATAGGATAGAATCCAGAAAGGCATGTAGAGGTTGGCTGTGGCAAGGAGAAGAACCATCTCTTCATCTAAAACTGACATGAAGGAATATATCCTTGGGAAAGGTAGTATATTAGCCTTAAAGCAATTTACATCCTGGACAGTACATTTATTAAATGCCTACTGGATACAGAGTACTGTGTTCAAGGCTTGAGGTGACACAAAATTTAGATATCATATGGCTTATGCCCTCCAGTTTAATAATAGTATCCTATATCCATAAAAATAACCATTTAATGCAATATTACATGGCAAATGTACCAGAGAGTTGCAAATACAGTGCTAATGTCACTAACAGGTTTGCTGGGGAGGAAGGGGAACTCATTTCCATTGTTTCATTGGCAGGCTTATGAAAAGCAACATTATTCAGGGAAATCTGAGCCTTAGTTAAGGACCAATGTGGCAAGAACAATGGAATGGAAGTCAAAAGACTTGGGTTCTAGGCCTGGCTTTGTCAAAAGTCAGCTATGTGAACTTGAGCAAGTTCTGGGTCTCAGCATCTTCATTTATAAAGTGGAAAACAGCAATTGTGGCTAATATTCTTTGAATATAAATTTTTGAATGACCTTTTTGCATTTTACACACACACACACACACACACACACACACACACACACACACACACAAATTGACCCCAGAGACATTTGCTACCAAGTTCATCTATATGGCTTAATACATCGTTATTAATATAGTAACTTAATTTATAGTAGTTGACATTAATATACTTTAAAGTTTGCAAAGGACTATAATTATGTACACTATCTCATCTGACTCTCACAGCAACCCTAGAAAGTTATAGGACAACAGGTATCATTCTAGTTTCATAGATAATAAAACCAAGATTTGAAGAAATTAAATTGTTTTTTACATTCACATACCTAGTAAGTATCAGAGGTAGAATTTGAGACATGAAGTCTAATGCTTTCTGAGACATGAAGTCTAATGCTTCTCTGCCATGCCAGTGGCTTCTCCCTACCACGTGGCAGACTAAATAATAATTAAACATTGTCCTAGAAGCCCCTGTTAGAATGCATGCACAGTCTAAGAACCGGAAGGGATGGCACTGAGAAACTCCTATAACTTTTTCCTATTGTGCAGTAATTTATTGGATTAGCTAATTTTCATCTTGGAAGGCAGAGTGATCCTGGCCTTTCAGGAATGAAGTGTTGGGCAGCAGGTGATAGAAAAGGCTGGGGTGGGGAAGGAGAGTAGTAAGCTGGGTGGGGTGGGGGAGAGGGTGCAGTGTCCTCATTGGGACAGAGACTAAGAAGGTCCAAGTAGAGATGCCAGTGGAGGGGAGTCCATGAGGATAACATGACATAAAAGCACTAAGTCTAAACTTTACTGGATTCTAAGGATAGCATCAGATTGCTTTGGGTATATGAGGCATTTACACATTAATGAGATGAGTCAGCTCACAAGTACTGATTTATTCATTCACTTCCACTGAAAGAGATGTAGTGCCAGAGCTGTTGGTTGCCAACTACTGGACTAGATGAACTCTATGATTTCTTATAGCTGCAACATTCTGTGATTCTAAGTCAAGTCCAGTGAGGACTGAAATCAAACCAGAGCTGCAAAGGCTTTCTGACTCTTATTTCCTGTTGATCCAACACTTTGCAAAATCAGAGCTTTCTTTGGTTTAACTTTATTTTCAGAAATGACATTAATCTATTATGGTAGAACAGACTACAGTGGCATTTCTATATTCATTGTGGTCATGTTATAAGCTTCCAAACTGAACAAACAAATCTTTTTATTTTGTCTAAAGATCTTTGTCTACAATCAAGACACACTGTCACAAAGTGCCACTGGTGTGTGAGACAGTAAAATGCTCTTCCACTTAAACAGAAGTATTTCAATAGACATTTATTTTGAAAAAAAATTTACATAAAGTTTCCAAGCAGTATTATTAAGAATTCTATTTAATAGGACCTACATTCCACAATTTTTCAAAAAGTACTTGATTTTAATATCTGTAATTCCAGTGTGGACAGATGCTAACTGAATTCCTCCTCACCTTTCCCTAGTAAATGGTCTTCATAAGTTGCTGTGGGCAAAAACAATAAACAAACAAACAAATAAATCACTTGATGGGCCAACCTTCTGGCAATTAGCCTTTTGAATTTAGCTAGGTTGTTCTTAATATGAAAGACACTTCTGAGAACCTAGGGCTATTTCCACGCAAAATAAAATATTGTTAATAGGTATTTAGCAGAGGAGGCTACACATGGAACAAAATTTAAAGAAATACACATTAATGCATTAGTGAGAAAGATACCAAATTGCACCTATTATGATTCTTAGTTCTTTACCAATTTCCCCATATAATATTAAAGACAGACATTTTGGGCTTTTTTCTCCTCCTTACTTGATTTAGTCCTGAAACCTATAGGTTTGTGAATTTCTGGGTTCTTTCCCTAAGTCGCTAAAGCTTTCTTCACAGCTATGGGCTAATATTTCTACTTTAGTTTCTCCCTCACTTAACCACTTGTAGAAGAACTTCCAGGATGATGAAAAAGAATGACACAAGTTCTCTTTTCTAGCATTGCTCTCTGAATATTGTTCCTTCTCCATTTAGCAGAAATCAAAAGATAAAGACCTAGTTACCTATCCTACATATATCTATGTACATTAGATGTACATACAGGTATACATAAACCTATATACATGTCCATCTGTCTATATCTTTGTCTATCTGTCTGTCTGTCTACTATCCTCCTTCCTCCAGCTATCCTCAATCATTAGATATATAAAGTATTTAAGTGCTTACTACTTGCCGGGCTCTATTGATAAATGTTAGGGGTACAACTACAAGCAAGTAGGATGGTCCTGACCTGCTGGAGCTTACATTCTAATCACAGGGAGACAATACATAAATGGGAATTAGAAAGGGGAGATGATGGCAGGGTACATGGAAACGTGATTTGGAAATGGTGGCTAAGAAGTGGTGTGGAGGCCTGGTTCTGGGTACCATAAGGTGAAAGCTCATCTATTAGAGCTCAGGGTGGTTCCAGCTTACACTATCCAAGGTTCTTGTAGGTAGGGCAATATGGTGGCCAAAAAGTGACTTGGAGAGGTGGTCCCAGGTTGTAAATTCCTTGAGACCAAGAATTATGTCTGATTTCATTTTTGTATGAGGTAATACCTTACAGAAGATAAGTATTTGTTTAATTTGATTGAAAAAGGAATATTTCCTCTTCCAACATGGATTATATTGTCATCCTCTTCAGGTGAAGTTCATAACAGTCAATGGCTGTGCACACGTGCACACAAATACACACACACACACAAAACACAAGGATACAAGCTGCTTGGTGGTTTAGACAACTGTCTTTGCTACAAACCCAAAGTTCTACTGAGGCACAAATTTGTAAAATAACTTTTAAGCTAAACTTTAAAAACATACACATATCACAGATTTAAAAATCAGTTTCATGACAATGATATTTGCTGCTAAAAATTTTTCTCCTTAATTCACTGAACTAGGATTAATTCTCAATTATCATATAATAGACCTGAAAAAAAATCTGCAAAGTAGATAAGCCAGTCTCTTTTTAAATTCCAATCTGGCCAGAGTGTTAGAAGTAGCCTTAGGAAGACCTGAGTTCAAATCTTGCCTCAGACACTTATTAATTAAATGTGTGGCCTTGGGCATATCACTTAAGCTTTGTCTGCTTCACTTTCTTTATCTGTAAAATAAGGATAATAATAGTGCCCACCTTCTAGGGCTTTTGTGAGCATATAATTAGATAATAATTGTAAAGCACCTGAAAAACTTTAAAGTACTATACAAATGCTAGTTATTATTACTATTATTATTGTTACTTGTTTTGCTGCCTACCAGGCATATATTCAGAATTCAAGTAAATTCTAATTTTTCCCTATGCAAAACATAACTCAATCGATTAATAAACATTTATTAAGCACCTACCATGTGCCAGGCACTCTGCTAAGCACTGGAAGTTAAACTATGTATCTATATAAATGCAAAAGTATTATATAAAATTTTTTTTGAATTATCTGTTGGTTTGGATTAACCATGCCATGGTATCATTCCACTCTCATAGATAATCAGGAATTAAGTATAACTGGATAAGATGACCCACACTTCAAGTACTTCAAATACTGATTAGGATTAAGCAGTTGGTAACTGATAGCATAATAACTGGACTCAAGAATTTCTGCCATGGAACGGGAAAAGTTGCTACCCTCAGCTAAAAATTCCAGAGGGTTGTATCTATGAGGAGAAATGGGCACAATATCCATTATGAATATATCAGGTTTACAAAAATCTCTAAAACGAATCCCATGGATCCTTGGAATGCTGTCACCGTGGGGAAAATGACAATAAAATGAAATCCTTTCATTACTCTGTTTCCCCCTCTCCCCAAAGCCAAAAACAAATTTTGAGACAATTTCAAGGAATAGTAGTATAGCATATGGCCAACAGGCATATCTATTGGATTTGGGAAGAAATTTCAAAGTACATAGGTAAAAGGGCTTAATTTCACTAATAATAATGCTAGATTAATCATTTGCAAAATGTTTTCCTCAGAATCACTCTAAAGAAAGGCTTAAAGAGATAAAGAAGTTGGTCAAGGTCATACTAGTACATGGTAGAGCCAACACCTGAAATTCTCATAGTTCTTCTCATTAAGTTCAGTATTCTTTCTACTACTTTATATTGGTGGGAGGGGCTCTAAAAGCCATCTATTCCAACCTCCAACTCAATATACCAATGCCTTCTATGATGGGCATAGCACTGGAAGTAGGTAGAACAAGGTTTCAGTCTTGGCTCTGACCTTGGGTAAGGAATTACCCTTCTTTGGGCATCAGTTTAAAGCTAATCATAATCTGCCCCGTTCCTGCCCTACCTGTCTTCTTATACTTTATTCTCTTCTGAGTAGTCTGTGATGCAGGTACACTGGCCTACTTACATTCAGTTCTTCAAAAATGATACTCTGGCTTCCATTTTCAGACCTTTACCATCCACCATGACAGAAAGGATCTGCTTGCCCTCCTCCTCTTTCTCTCCTTTGCCTCTTAATTTTTCCTAGTTTCCTTCAAAACTCAGTTCAAATCTCATTTTCTGCAGGAGGCCTTTGCTGGTCCCCTAGGACTAGGGACTTCTCCCTGAATAGCTCCATCTACTTTCTACATATCATGTATGCATCTTGTTAATTGACATTTTTCTGCTCTATTAGAATGTGAGCTGATTGAAGGCAGGGATTGATTGACTAAAATGATGAGGTTGGAGTAAATTCCATTCAATTTAATAAGCATTCATTAAGAGAGCCTATTTTTGCATTCCCTTCTAGTCTTCTTATTTTAGGAAGGACATTGATAAATTGGAGAGTATCTAATGGATGCTAACTAGGATAGTGATGAGCCTTGGATCAACTGAAGGAACTGGTAGTGTTTAGTGTAGAGAAGAGAAATCTCAGGGGACAGCTTCATCACTTATTTTTAAAGGCCATCAGCAGATATTAGACTTACTCTGTTTAGCCCCAGAAGGCAGAATTAGGAAACGGGTAGAAGTTGTAAAGATGAAAATTTGAACTTGATGGAAAGAAGAAAAAAAACAAACCCTAGCTTCCTTGTAATTAGCATTATCCCAAAGTGGAACTGGCTGCCTAGGAGGTAGCAGGTCCCTTCTCAATGGAGGTCTTCATGCAAAGGGTAGAGGATACCACTTGTAAGGTGTATTGTCGAAAGGTTTGTCTGTTTGTTTTTAGTAGAAGTTGGACTAAATGGCTTCTGTGATCCCTTCCAACTCTGACATTCTGCGATTATGTGCAAGGCACTCTGCTAGGTACTAGATGAGACCTTGAAGGCTATAAGGCAAAGTGCAGACTCTCTCATAGGATCCTTTCAGCTCCAATATTCTAAGATCCTATATTTGGAGTCACTGTAATATCACTACTTCTTCAAAGCATGCCCCCTCCCTTTCAGAGAGCTGTAATTATTAGAAGAGAAGCAGAGTAGCATGTTGGGTAGACAGCTAGCCTCAGTGTCAGGAAGATCTAAGTTCAAGCCCTGTCTCTGACATACTGGATGTGTGGCCTTGGACTTCTTGGTGCCTCAGGCAACTCTCCAACACAAAGGTTCTTACTAAATTTGAGGGAGTGGTCATAGACTCCTTTGGCAGTCAGCTGAATGCTGTGGACCCTTTCTCAGAATATTGTTTTAAATGCATAAAACAAAATACATAGAATTACAAAAGAAACTAATTACATTAAAACTCAGTTGTCAAGGTATTAAAAAAAAAAACCAAACCAAGTTCATGGAACCTCAGATTAAATACTCCTGCTCTAAGACATTAAATTGCAAAACAGTACTAATAAAATCACCCCAAAATTGTTAAAAAGTTCTTTGAAGTAAGCCAAAATCTACCTTCCTGTAATCTCCACTGATGAGTCCACATGGCAAGGAGTCACCTTATTTATATGTTTTAAAGTTATACAATCCTGGGGAATAACAATGTGAAATGGGGAAAGAATACTTGATTTAAAAAAAAAGGATTTCAAACTGAAAGGGACCGTAGAGATCTTCTAAACTGGCCTCTTCATCATACAGATGAAGAAACTGAGTCCCAGACAAATGAAGTGATTCATCTAAGGTGATCCAGTTTTGAGGCATTATTTTTATAAAACAACACATGAAAAGCACTGACCTTGAAGGGTTGTTGTGAGGATCAAATGACATAGTGTTTGTAGTGTTTATCACAGTGACTGGCATGTAGTAGGCATTATATAAATGCTAGCTAGTATGAAAATTGATATTACAAAAATCCATGATATGAAATTAGAGTTTGTGACTACAAACAAAAATGACCCCATTTAAACATAATACAGAAGATTTCTACACTCAGAGTGTATAAATCTCAAAAATTGTACATCAGTTTAAAATATGTATTAACTGCTACTTGATCATAAAATTCACTTTTCAGTGCAATGAGTTGGGACAGCTTGATCCTGGTGCAAACAGGCAGAAAACCAAGCTGGAGCCTCATTGCAACCTCATCCTGTTAGCACAGGTGTTGCCTATAAACTTATGCTTGTAAATGAGCCTGTAACAAAGGTAAGTGGTATGTTTTTAGCCTAAACGGAGGCCCCACTCTCAATAATTTATTCTGAACTAACCAAAGTAGCAGAGCCAACAAGCTTCTGTGATGGGTGTAAAGTTATAGCAGCTATTTGGGTTCAGATTTAGCAGAACCTGCAAAGAGTGTGAGGATGTGCAAAGCCTTCTTCTGCCTCTAACTCTGTGCTCCTTTTTATCTCTGCTCTATTTCTGGCTTTCTGGCTCTTCACCTGTCTTTTCCCTGCTTTCTCTCTTTTGGTTATTTATTTCCTTGCACTGGCCTAAAACATCTTAAGCATAGCTAACAGACTGATCAGTTCTACATTAATGCATTGGTCCATCACATAAAAAGGTACTCAGAGGGGACTAAGAGAGGTAGTTGGCCTCGGCCTCAAGCTCAGGGGGACCTCAAGTTTAGGAGCCCAAACAACTATCACTTTTTGACTACAGTAGCAATGTATTTGGGAGGTTTCACTGTTTAATATCAATAGTAATGCTGCAAAGAGCTAGTATTTGCCTCAATAATTAGTGCATTTGAAAAGTAAAAAAAAAGTTTGAAAGACATTTATTTGTAAAATACAAGAAATTTAGATGGTGTCTCATGGGACGGGCCTATTTTGTTTTTAATGTGTCATCATAATTTTAAAAAATTATTATTAAGGGCCTCAAATGCCGGCATTGATTTTTGAAAATCCCTGATTCCTGTGTTTAAAGCCAAATTGTGAAACCAAAGGGTGGATATTGACCAAGTATGCCATCTAAGTTTATTCTCAAAAAACCAATTATTTCCAATAGAAATAAGAAATAATGCAAATACTATATCAACATGATTTATTAGGTTTTAGTAAAGTATTTTCCTTACAAAGTAGGTATGATTGTGCATGTTTTACCATTAAGGAAACTGAGCCTCAGAGATGTGAAATGACTTGCCCTGGGTCACAAAGCCTGTAAGTGTTATAACTTGGATTTGAACCCAGACATCTGTTGACTAGATAGGTGGCATAGTAGTCACATAGCTGTGTGACCCTGGGCAAGTCACTCTACCCTGTTTGCCTTAGTTTCCTCATCTGTAAAAAGAGCTAGAGAAGGAAATGGCAAATCTCTTTAGTATCTTTTCCAAGAAAACCTCAAATGGGGTCCTGAAGAGTAGAACATGACTGAACAACAAAAATCCGTTCGCTCCAAGTGCAGCACTCTCTCTATTCCATAAAACTACCTCTTACAGCAAGGTCTTACAGCAAGTGTAATGGTAGTAAACTAACATCAGATGATCAAGTTCAAGTTGGATATTAAGGGTAACTCAGTTTATTGACTGAACTAATGAGTTACTCCTCTTGAACAACTGCACTAACCAGTACTCCTCTTTAAACCCCAAATGATCTGATTAAGAAGAGTTCTATTGAAGTTAGAATATCCTTAATTGAAATCCCTGGTCCAAATGTACTTTTAGGACCTAACTATGTTTGAAGATGGATTTGGGAAATTCAAAAGCAATCAGTTCCTGAGTGGCCAAGCTCTTGTAGAAGGCCAAAGTAATTTCAAATTCAATTTAAGAAAAATTTTAACTTTATGGCTCCAGTTCCAGTTCAGAGCAATCTCCCCTTTGTCTCTTTCTGTTTCTGGGTTACTATCTGCTTTCCATTTCAGAACAAAAAAAAAATGTTCTCAGGCTAGTTTTGTCCAACTTCACCTCCGCTTTCACTTTTCAGTGGCCCCATGACCATTTATACCTTGCAGCTGCCTAGCTGTGGCATCCCTTGTGAGTGCAACTCACCAGAATGTGCCTGAAGTCCTTGTAGCTGCATGGAATAAGACCCAGGACAGCCATAACATAAGTGATTGGCCATCCCTCGTTTGAATTCACAGAACCTACTGAGCCGTTGAACTTTCAAACCAATTTTATTTACAAGAAACTTTGAAACAGTAAATAAAACTTGATGTTCCTAGTAAAACAAATGTCAAAATGCAGCTACTTTATTGTCTGTGGTGAGCAAGGCAGCACTATTGAGGGCTGCAATAAATCAGTATATGGAAAAGAGTTTAATGAGACCACTGAGTAGTTATGAAGAAAAGGAAGCATAAAGTCAATTCTTATAGCATAAAGAAAATTGATTATATCTACCAGCAATGGTAATAAATGCAGCAGAGATATCAACCATCCTCACAACTCAGTTGCAAGGGAGAACATTTATTTTTCAAGCCTGCAGGATTAAAACTGGATTTCAATCTAGAAGTAACACATTGAATTGACATTAGGAATAATATCAGGCTATGTAAATGTTCTGTGTTTAAAGAAAATGTGGTATTATTAACTGAAGTAAGACACAACTGCTCTGTTTAAGAAATGAAAGCCTTGATTTGTTCCCTATGCCATCATAACTCAATCAACCAAACAAGACCATTTTCCCCCCTCAAGTCACCATTATAATGGAAGTTTTGTGTAAGCTGCTTGTTTGTACAAAAGCCTGAAGATACAGTCATGAGGGGTAATCCTATAGCTGTGAATAAGGTCTAAATTAAAACAAATCTCACTAGCAGATTGGTATTTTGAAGACAGCTCTATTTTAAAAGGCCATGCTGATTAGACCATGAGATAAGCCTCCCACACAATCTAAGTTTGATCACTTTTGCAAACACCAGCTTCCCTTGCTTACAGTTTGGGAGTCTTTTCACTTTGCAGGATGGTCCAAATCTTGCCATCACTTAATTAACAAGTGACATAACTTTGGGTAGCTGAGTCCTCAAGACAGAAAGCAAACTGTTGTGCATATAAGGCAATTTAAAAGACTAGGTTCCATCACCTTTTTTTTTTTTTTGCTGTTTTTTGACTTTAATGCACACATATGGAGGTGGGGATCAGTTTGATTTGTATTCAAACAACATGGAAAACTGTATTTGCAAACTGAACCCAAAATTAATTAATTAATGGGTGAATAAATGCCCAAGTCATTTTCAAATTTTCTAATATACTTGAACCAAAAGTCACTCCTATTTTCCCAACCAAAAAGATATTCAGAATATTTCCCATGTCAGACATCATCTTAATAGTGAATTTGAAGTACAATTGAACAGCACAGAATAATATGAAAGTGGTCAAATTTTTTTTAATATCTCAAAATTCCACTTGTCGATATGTATATATGCTTGTCTTTGTTTAAATTGTTATTAGTTTCTCTTTTATTTCTTATTTTTGGCTAAAGCTTTCGAGGTGGATCTAGTTCACTCGGGTACTACTTCTCCCTGAAAGTTCCAAGCCTTTTGTGCCTTGCCTAACAGTCACTTTCCCAGACTTCTAGGCATTTCTGAGGATGGTATTTTTGTCTTGTCCAGCTCTTTTAGTCAGACTTTTAAGCTCTAAAGTTTTCTTTCTTGAGGTTAGAGACCAGAAAGGCATCAGGAGTCTTTTGAACTGGGCAGCCTTGGAGGACTGGAGCAGTGGAGCCATCCACTTGTCTACCAGGCAGTATTAAGCTGCCTATGAACCAGGAGTTGATAGGCTAGTTAAGGAAGCCAGAGGAGACTCCCACAGGAAGGGAGTAACCTTTCTTGGACATAGATGATGACCATTCAATTCTTTTGAATCTACTTTTGGAATTAATTCAACTCTTGCTTCCTTACAGTTTGGGCAGAATTGTAGCTGCCTGGAGAGTTTTCTTGCACTAGGCTGGCTGGTCCTCCCCAAGCCTGAGAGAAAATCAAAACTGAGGGGGAAAAGAAGCTACTCCAAATAACATTCTGTAGTTAGGCTGTTTGGGACCCGTGTCTGTTTCTAACAAAAATACTTTCCAGAGCACTGTCACTAAAAGTTGGCCCAGTGGTGCTTGCGAACTAGCTTAATACACTGGGGGAAATAAGAAATGGATTTTATTAAGTTTATTAGCAGCTAAAAATGCGATACTTCAACACTAGGAAGAAAGTTATCCACCCACACAATTTGAGTGGAATGAACATTTGGCTTTAACTACAGCTCATATATGAAACCAAAAACCAAGTTTTCCATTTGAAGACCTTTGGGGTCCATTTTTACACCATCTTGATCAAACCAGGAATTAAAGATCAAGTTGGCTTCTACCACGGTCCTAGAATATAACTGTTATTTCTCCAATCACACCTCTTCATGTCAGTATTTTCTTCAGCTTATCCTTCCCTCCCACCTTAGCTTAACTTGGCTTCCAACCAAAGATGCATTTCTACCAGTCAAATGCCACATCTAACTTGTTCTGCCAACAGAATATTAGAAACAGAAGAAGCCTCACAGAAGGCAAGTAAATGGTTAGGGCAGGAAATTCTCAGGGTGAGGTACCTATAAAAGCATCTGTTACAAACCACTCACTGGCTAGGAAGAAGCTGAAGATGAGTGGTAGTGATACAGGAGGCATGCTCAATTATTTCTGTGGATCACTCTATTTCCTATTGAAATGTGAACTTCTTGGTATATAGGATAGACATGGACTTCTGATGCTGAACTGATGGAAAAATAAGTGGAATTTACCAACCTTCAGTTTCTTAAAGGGACAATTTGGTCACACTGGGGTTTCCTTCCTCCCAAACAAGGAGCTCATACAAACAATAAGAAACAATACCCAGAAGCTAAGACATGGCAGATGCCATGGGGTTTAGATTCCATTTCCATGAAGCTGTCCCTATTTCTGCTTTCACTGATCTCCCCTATTTCCTCTGAACTTCTATGGCATTTGTAGTCTCTGCCATATGATTTAATAGTCACTTATATTTACCTTATACTGTGCATTATTAATGCATTTATTCATACAGTCGATAAATATTGTCTATGCACCTACTATGTACAAAGTATCGTAGCTGATACAAACAGGAGTAAAACATGATCCCCGCTCTCCGACTGTTTGCAATCTACTAAAACAAAAGAGTAGGATCATTAGAAGTGAGGGAGTGGAAAACGTTCAGGGTGGGAAGGGTGTAGACCTATCTGTTAGTCTTGTCTCTCCAAATAGGTAATAAGCTTCTTCAGGACAGGGACTATATATATGTACATACTTCTTCTATAAGACCTTTAGGCACCTAGCACAGGAAGAAGCCTATAGTAGGTGCTCAGTAAATAAAGCAAGCTCAATCATGTCAATAGTCAATATAGTCAAATCAAAAGGATGGATGCCAAGCTGGATGGCAAACTGCCCTTTGGATGCCCCTCTACAAGAGCAGCATGGCAGCCACCAATCAGTCACTGATTAATGTGTTGGGCAGAGCCAAATTGACTAATTGCAAATACCATACGTAGCTGAACAGATTTTTTTTTTTGTTGTTGTTGTTGCTTGCTAAGAAAGGCAGAGATGTACTTCCAGCTCCTTATCTGCACTAGTGGTCATGCCTTAACATACTGCCACACCCCATCCTTTTCCAAAAAGATTGATAAGCATAATGATGATGTTTTAATGAGCTTAATTGCACATTCCTTATGTTCTTGCATAGTTGCCAACCAGCTACTTAAGGTTCCAGCAGTTTATTTGTAATAACTTTTCCCCCTTCCTCCAAACCAGGCAGCATAATTATTCTTGTGGTAAATCTCTATTTCAGTTCTCTCTCCTTTCTTCCTCCCCCCCCCCCCCCCCCCCTTCTGGGAATTACTGTAAATGGGTGTCTTTGAAAGCAGGGTGGCAGGCTGCTTTTGGTACAGTGCTTACCAAGAAACCTTTCATCAAAGAAGCTTTTGTGAGCATGCTCTGGAACAAAGCCAATCAGATCATCTCGCTGTCTGTCTCGGAACAAAATTTGGCCCTGGTATGCAAGTCAAGCCAGACTCTGCAGACAGGGTGACTGCACTCCTAGTCCAACCTGTCTTAGTTGAGTGAAAAAATGCTGAAGGGAAAATTACCTGTTTGGCTCCAGACTGAATTAACTTTTTAAATATACAAGTATGTTTATTATTTTCCCTTAAAAGTGCCTGCCGATCTAATACATTCATTAATGTTATCTGGTCAGTACCCTTGAATCATTGTAAAATATGTGCAAATACAATAAGACTACAGTGCTGGAGGCAAAGCAAGATGCATTTTCTAATTATGTGACAGAAAACTACATTGTTATTAACAAATGACAGTACCGTGTAATCTGCTTACTCTGAGCTAGTCCATGTAGGGATATTTGGTCCATCATCAGCAACTATCTGGTATAAGTAGAAAGCAGGAATGCTGTCTTACTCCTCAGCACACACATACGGTTAACTTCCAATCAGATACTAAAGACGGATATCCCGGAGGCTGTATCTTATAGCCTTCTTCAAGAGATGTCGAACCTGTTTTAAATAGGATGATATAGGTCTCTTACTACCTAGCACTTGTTTCATCCTGGCCCTTTTGTACTTAGGAGATTCAAGGGTTGGCCACAGCATTTAAAACCACTATATTGTTCAAAAATGTTCTAGAATGATACAACTCTTCTCACCCACCAAATAAATTGCATTGAAAATACACTTTTTGATGTTTTCTTTTTAACATTCCTTAAATTCAGTGTTGTTATAATAATTCAAATGAACAACTATTTATTAAAAGGCTTATCATTTGCAAGGTATATAATAGCAGAAGTAGTGATACTGCTAATTATTACTGGTATAATATTGCTGATGTCTCAGAGTTAATTAGAGTTAGATTGCTGAGCAGAGAACTCAGCAATCATCTAATTCAGGGGCTCTTAACCTTTTGTGTGTGTGTGTGTGTGTGTGTGGGGTGGGTGTGGGTGTGGGTGTGGGTGTGTGTGATGGACCCCTCTGGCAGTCTGGTGAAGGCTATGGACCCTTTATCAGAATAATATTTTTAATGGATAAAATAAAATATATGGATTACAAAGATAACAATAATGGTTGAAATACAATTATCAAAATATTAAAACAAAACAAAACGGCAAACAAGTTCATGAACCCAAGGTTAAGAAGTCCTGATTTAATCTGATCTATACCTGAACAGGAATCCCATCCACAATATGCTCCATAAGTGATCATCCAGCTTCTGGCAGCTAGGTGGCACAGTGAATAGAATACCAGGCCTGGAGTCAGGAAGACTCATCTTCCTGAATTCAAATCTGACCTTAGACACTTACTAGCTGGATTCTGGGCAAGTCACTTAACCCTGTTTGCCTCATTTTCCTCACCTGTAAAATGAACTGGAGAAGGAAAGGGCAAACCACTCCAGTGTCTTTGCCAAGAAAACCCCAAATGGGGCCATGAAGAGTAGGACACGACTGAAAAATGACTGAACAAAATTCCTGAACAGGAATCCCATCTATAACACCATGAAGTGGTTATTCAGCTTCTGTTGGAAGACCTTCAGTGATCAAAATTAACAACCTCAACATGACAATCCATTCTACCTTTGGCCAGCACACTTTTTTAGAAATTTTTTTCCTTATTTTGAACCAAAGCCTTCTTTTAGTAATTTCTACCAATTGGTCATAGTTGCATAGCTAAGCAAAACAGGTAGAATTCCCTCTTTCACGTGATGGACTGCCCTTCAAATAGTTGATAGTAGCTACCGTGTCTTCTTGTCTCCAGGTTAAGTATTTCCAGTTCCTTCAAGAGATACTAAGTTTTAGTTTGGTGTCCTGTCCTCCATATTCTTTCATCTAACTATGTAGCCCTAGGCTCTGTCCTAGGCCCTCTTCTTACATCTCTTTTGTGCTAAACGCATCAGCATCCATAAGTTCAATTATAATTTCTATAAATATACCTCTGGGATCTATATTTCCAGCTCAAGTCTTTCTGCTGAGCTCCAGTCTTACATCACCAACTAAAGAGTTCAAAATGAATGTTCCATAGGCAGCTAAAACTCAATATCCATAATAGAACTAATTATCTTTACCCCCAAATCCGCCCTTCTTCTGAACTGTCCTATTTCCTTCAAAGAACGCCACTTTCAGTCCTTTCAGTCGCACAGATTCACAGCCTTGGCTTCATCTTCAACTCCTCTCCGACCCTTCCTGTGCATATCCAAATAGTTGCCGAGTCTCATTTTTACCTTCACAACACCTCTCACACCCTAGTTCAAGCCCTCATTTACCTCTTGCTTGGACCAACGAAAAACACTCCTGATTGATCTCCCTGCCTTCAGTCTCTCTCCTCTGCAATCTGTCTTTTTCCCAGCTGCCGAAGTGATGGAAAATATCACTTACCTAAAGCAAAGGTCTGACCCTGCACAAGAAGTTCTAATGGCTCCCTATGTACTCTAGGATCAAATACAAATTCCTCTGTTTAGCATTTAGTGCCCTTCTCGACCTGGTTCCAACCCACCTTTCCTGGTTTATTATCTGTATCTCCCTTTCACGTACTCTGGTCAGGGAAGACCTGCCTTTCTGCTATTACTTGCACAAAGCATCTCAGCTGCCACCTCTGTACGTTGCACAGGCTTTTCCCTAGGCCTAAAATGTACTCTTCCCTCACTTCTGCCTCTTATTGTAGTCTTCCTAATTTCTTTCAAAGCTTGGCTCAAATGCCTTCCCCTAATTTGGCCTTTCCTGATTCCTCCAGCTGTTAATGCCTTCTTTCCTGGCTTCGTTTTTGTTTATTTTCTCTTTCCATATTTTATATATACTTATTTTGTAAATACTTTCATGTGTACAAGGGGCAGCTAGGTGATACAGTGGATATGGAACCAGGCCTGGAGTCAGGAAGACCTGGATTCAAATCTGGCCTCAGACACTTGCTAGCTACATGACCCTGGGCAAGTTACTTAACCCTGTTTGCCTCAGTTTCCACATCTGTAAAATGAGAAGGAAATGGCAAACTACTCCAGTATCTTTGCCAAGAGAACTCCAAATGGGATCATGGACAGTCAGACATGACTGAAACAATTGAACAACAATATGGTTTGTGTACATGTTGTTTCTCCCTATAGAATGTACACTCCTCAAGATTGGAGACCATTTAATTTTTGTCTTTGTATTCCCAGTGCTTAATACAACAAAGACATATTTGTTAATTGATTGAAGGAGCCTAATAGCTAGCCTTTGGACTCTGGTTTGCCAATGTTCACTTCAGAATGTGCCATCCATAAATGATGACAGATATTTTCTGACCTGGGCAGAGGACTTGAAACCAGGCTTTCTGACTCCAATATTGTCAGTCACAGAGCTCACCGCTGGTGGAGCTAGTCACTCTACGTTATTACTATAACTGCTCTTCCTTACACCAATGCTATGTTAGTGCTTCCTTTTCCCTTTGCAACCTCAAATTCATTTCAGGCCACTTCTGTTTATTGTCCTTTCTTTGGCTAATTCCTTCTTCTCTTTATGCCTGTTGGACTTTAAAATTAGTACCTTGTGAGTGTTGGACAGGAAAATCACCATATTATGTCTCACATTAATACAGTAACAATGGACAAAACAATGGATAATTATATTATTAAGATGTCTGAACCAAAATGGCGGGATTTTAACAAGCAGGGTTGTTGGAATATCACATCTGGTTTAAACTGAGGGCCTGTAGTGTTAAACCTACTAATAACAAAAATGTGGCTGTGTTTTACATTTGAGATTTCATAACTTCCTGAGAAGTAAACAGCTCCCATCCCTTCACCATGAATGAGCCAAAACCAAGGAAGTAGCTGAACAAAGCTTTCCCAAAGTTTCCCAAGTGCACATAAAAGCAGAATGACTGAAATGTAATATTCAAGAACTTTTTTATCTTTCAACTTAACAAGAGGGCCAACATCAGACAACACAGAGTGTAATACAATGGGTAGAGCAGTGGATGGAATGGTAGAAGATTCGGGTTCGAGTTTTGGTTCTGTCCCTTAACTAGCTATACACCTTTGGGAAGGATCTGGGGAAACCTGGCCTTAGGTTTCCTCATCCATAGAACGACAGGCTTGAACTCAGTGACTTTCTAGTCCTAGCATTTGGTGATTACGTGATGATGGAAATATTATAGTAAAACCTAAAAACTTTGAGTGGACAGTAGCCAGGGAATATGATCGTCAAGCCTGAAGGGATGTAATTTTAAAATCTTGCCTAGGGTATCAACACCTTGTCTCAACTCTGCTAATGGGGCTCCAGAATAGTTATGGGGCAAATAAAGATGCCAGTTCATAGGGGTAAGAATGGTGGGATTTTCAGCTGGCTCCTCAGTATGCCTACAGGGCATTGGCTCTCAATGCTTCAGAGTCTTTAGGGTCCTAAGGATGTCTCCACCCCCACCCCAATTCTCTCTTACTCTTAGCATGGGAGTCCACCCCTGCACTCTTTTGGACTGGTTCACCCAGAAAACACGGATAGGAATGTGTTCTTTCCATGCTGTTTCCTGTGCACAGCTGCTGGCATTGAGGATATCAGAAAAAGTGAGGACTCCTGACACTACTGGGTGCGCCTTGCTCTCATCTTCTTAGTGCTAACCAGAGCACCCAGTGGAAAAACACACTTAGAAAACCTGACAAATAGTGCACAGTGTATCAGAAAAGCTTTAGATAAAAACAATTCTGGGTCTGGTCTTATTGTTGTTGTTTATTCAGACATGTGATTTCATCCTGGAGAGGAAACTTCCTTGACCAGTTCAGATTGGTAACTGCCCTGTAACCTATGCTCCTAGAATACCGAAGCCTGGAGGCATGAGAGGAGAGGAATTTGTCCAGAGTTACGCAGCCAGCATGTCACACTATCCCAGACTGAGAACTAGAAGAGGCCTTACAGGTCACATTGTCTTAACTCTTCATTTTAGAGGAGAGGACCCTGAGGCACAGAGAGATGAAGTGACTCCAGGCTCACAAAGCCAGTTAAGTGTTTGACGCAGGATTCAAATCCAGGTCATGTGGATTCTGAGCCCAGGACTCTACTCACTATGCCATGCTGCCTTTCTCGGCCCTCCTTAGGAATAAATAAGGAGCTGCTCATACTTTAGAATGCAGCAAACTTTTTCTAGGTCATGCAGGTTATATGACTGAAGCACTTTGAACACTGCAAAGTATGACATAAATGGGAGGTACTGTTATGTGTCTGACTTGCTAAATTGTTCAGAATGTTATCCAGGAAGAGTATATTTCCCTTTGAGAGATGGAAAAAGTGGTTTAAAGTCAGAGTTTCTTCTTTCCAAAATTGGCATTTTGAGGGGGTACTGGTCACTCCTGTTCAAAATGGCCTGGGACTTGGTCTTTCTCTCATACATGATGATAGATGTGGCCAACAGAGAAATAAATTCTATAAACTAAGTCATTTGGTCTGATAGCTGAAAATGATACCAGACTATGTAGTAAGAATATAAGAGTCCACAAATTATAGCCCTCTGATTACACAATAAAGTGCAGTTAAGAAGAAATCAACACAAGGGAATTTAAAGACCTACAAGAAGCCGGCAGCTTGCCCAAAGAAGGGATTGTCCCATCATGACTCATCTTTGAACAAAAGAAGCATTTCTACAAACGTTTTCACATGGCTATCCTTTGCTAAAGTAGATCCTTATATTTACTTCAACATCAGAGCAGGAGTAAGTTTTTCAGGAGTATGAGAAGGGTCTGGCAACATTACCCATTGGCACGGTGAGATCACAGTCTAGCCACTGGAATGGGATCAGTGTTTGTGACTGGGGTGTTTTCCCTAAACAAGTGGTAAAAGTTAGTAGTGTTTAGTAAATCATGTCCTTGCAGATGAGAATTTATAATTCATTTTCATACCATTCTGAAGGATCATGTCTTGATGTGGAATGGCATTTAGAAGCACTAAATTCTTATTTCAGAGCCTCTGTTTACTGAAGATGGACAATTCGCTTGGTGCATCTATGGCTTTAATTTATAAAAAGGATTTAAAGTGCCTCTGTAAGATCAAAGGATCACAGGCTTAGAGCTGAAAGGGATCATAGAGGCTACTGAGTCCAACCCTTCTTTTTGCAGATAAAGAAACTGAGGCACAGAGAGGTTAAAGTGACTTGTATAGGGTCGTACAACTAGCAAGTGCTTTAGGTGGGATATGAACTCAGGTTCTCCTAACTCCTAGCCCAGTGCCTTATCCATTACTCCATGCTTGAAAGTTTCTTGAGGGGAAGGACTTCATCTTATACTTGTCTTCATGTATCTGTATTTCAAAGAACCTAAGAATGAAGAGTGACACTGAGGATCATTGGGAATAATCTCTTCATTTTACAGAACAGGAACCTAAGGCCCAAGGAGGTGACTTGGATCCAAGGTCACAGGACAATTAGCAGCATCACCTAGCATAGTACTGAGCACATGGCAGCTGCTCAGAAGGACCTATTGGCCAAATGGTAAAAACCAACCAGGTCCATTGAGGAATACTGTCCTTTGCCTCTCTGTATACCACGTGATCTGGTATAAAATGGGGACAATGAGGGACGCACTGCCAATTTCACAGGGTCATTGGCAAGAAAATGCTTTGTAAGCTCTAAAGCTTTACAGAAATGTGAGCTATCATTATTATCACTATGATAAAAGAGGTGTCACGGGGAATAGTGCCTTGAGCTCCTTTGACAGAGAAGCATAGATGGTCTCAGACATTTTACTATATTTCTCTATTTCCAGAGTAGCTCATAGAGCTTATAAGGTTATCTAACACACATTCCTCTGGAATGTCACATCACATGTCAGCATCTCTCTCCCCTTCTTAAGTGGTTTTTTAAATGTTCTCTTTGTCAATGCACGTGTTACATTCTCATATGAAAGCATCTAACGCTAATAAAATTTTTAAAAGGCTCTGCCCCAACAATGCTAATATTATTTTATGTAATTAATGAAAATGAAGATGATTAAAAATAAGGATCATTACCATAATCTGTCCTAAATGCAACCTGGGCAAGGAAGGTATCAGAAAATGTACTGATATACCTGGACCAACTGTTACCTGGGCAAAAACTTTCATGCCAGTAGTATTTGTGCTAGGAGTTTTCACATGCAATTAATCACTGTCTTGTTTTTGTAATGCATCTAGCCAGAGTCATCCCTAGGGCACAATGAGTCACCCAGAACCTTTGCTTTGGGGAGAACTACACTACCCTGGGGATAAGTCAGTTGGGCAGGACTCAAGGAGGAAGTTGGAAAGTAAGGAGGCGGTGGCTTTACTAGTTGCTGTTTTAAAGAAACAAAATTTAGAGAAACTTGAAGCTGATGTTGTTCAGTTGTTTTTTAGTTGTGTCTGATTCTTTGTGACCCCATTTGGGTTTTTCCTGGCAAAGATATTAGAATGGTTTGCCATTTCCATCTCCAGCTCATTTTACAGATGAGAAAACTGAGGCAAACAGGAATAAGTGATTTGCCCAGGGTCACACAGCTAGTAAGTGTCTGAGGAGAGATTTGAACTCAGGAAGATGAATATTCCTGACTCCAGGCCCAGCACTCTATCCATTGCGCTACCTAGCTGCCAGAATCTATTATATAATAAATAGATCCTTCCACAAATTCTCCTAATTGAGACTAGGGCCCTTAATGAACATCTAGTCAAACTCCCTCATTTTACAGATAAAGAAACTGAGGTCCCGTGATTTGTCTAAGCCTGAATGGATATTAGCTTCCCTCAATTACACACAGTTTCCTTAATTGTAAAATGGGGATTACAACAGCACCTACCTTGCAGGGTTGTTGTGAGAATCAAATGAGATGAAAAGCATATGGTACAATGCCTGGCACATAGTAGGCACTATATGAATGCTTATTCCTTTCCCTTCCCCCTAAATAGGGGAGCTGGGAGGCAGTTGAACCTAGATCCTCCAATCCATAACCTTTCTGCTCCTCTTCAACAACATTCAGACTATTCTATTTCCTCTCTGATCTTCCCTTTTATGACACTACAATTTAATTTTTTTTTTTGGATATAAAATTTGGGGGCAAGAAGTTGGGGCACATCCATCTAGAGACAAATGGATATTTTTACAGACCAGTTCCCTAGTGCTCTTTTTATTGAACAATTGAAAAAAAATCTATCAAATGCCCATGATACATAGGAAAATGAACTCGGAACTGATAATTCAAAGATAAAATTGGATATAACCTAGTAAAGGATACAAGATTTATACAAAAGTTAATTGATATAAATCAGAACATAATTATGAATTGGAGATGCTTGCAAAGTGCTGTGAGAAACCTGAGGGAGAGATGATTCCTAACTTACTAAAAGTGGGAAGGTTTCAAGGAGGAACTAAGTTAGATTCTGATAGAACAACAGGATGATGGAGGAGAACCTATAATAAGTATGGAAGCTAGAGGCTGCAGAGAAAAGAGAAGGCAAGAAGAGAATAATGGATAGCAAGTAATTCATTTTGGCCAGAATTTTTAAATTAATACAATTTCCTCATACATCTCCTACTTCCAGGAAATGGTTTGGTGTACTGCAATGACTGGAGCCCAGGCCCGTAACTATACTGAAATACTCCCTCATCTGGGGATTCCCAGATGGAAGTTCCATTTCTTCTCATCCCCAGTTACTTATGAAATGGTGAAAGAAACACTAACCATCCATCTGAGAATTCTGCATTATTTTCTGTGACTCTGGCATCTCCCAAGTAGCAAGAGATGGCTGATTGGGACTTTCCTCTTGTATTTAATCAATGAATGATAAGGGAAGAAGTAGATATGTGTTCAGTATTTCTACTTTCCTGTTAAGTAGCTGGTTGAAATGTCACTCAACATTTACCTTACCGTACGCAATTAAAAACAGAACAAGCAAACAAACAGATAAGCAAAATTCATTGCTGGTCAATTTATTACTTAGCCAGCCAGTGACATTGGCAGAAACATATAGGTTCCAGTGATCTTCCCCACAGGGTAAATTATAATTTTCAGATTGACATGCTTCATCAAGCTATATAAACTATAATTATTTCTGAGGGTTTATTAGTATAAAATTTCAGCATATGACCTCAATAGAATCATTAGTGTCTTATAACATTATCCTTTTGAAAACTGATAACAAAAGCAACTAAACCAATTATTTTCCCAGCTAGAATTTCACCAATCCAAAATAATCTGAAACATATTTCTCTTTCTTCCCTCAAAAAAGGTAAGTACTATCTATCATACTGCCAATTCTGCCTACTGTTAACACTGGCCTTTATAACCTGTAAATCCTTGGTGTCCACATTCATCTATCAGAGAAGAAGGATAAAAGGCAAAATTCTGTTGATAGTACCACCAATTTTCTAGTTACTAAGGTTTTTGACCATTGGTCAAGTCATTCTTGACACATACCTTTCCCCAATCCCTATATCGTAGTGATTCTCCCAGGAAGCAGCATGGTACAGTGGAGATAGAACTGGCTCCAGAATCAGATCAAAGCTCACCTGAGTTCATATCCCACCTCTGATGCTTCCTTAATACTTGTGTGACTTTGGAGAAGTCATTTACTTTCTTTAGGCTTCAGTTTCTACAACTGTAAAGTGAGGGGGTTGAACTAGCTGGCTTTCTAATTCTAGCTTTCAGATCCCACCTCCACAGTATAGCTTGCACCTGTTGTCTCTATTCCCATGGTCATTATCTTATTTCAGATCCCTCTCACCTGGACTATTACAATAGGAAGTGCAAACTGGACTCCCTGCTTCCAGTCTCTTCCCTCTTTAATGCCAAATTGATATTACCAATATGCAGATCAGGCTATATCACCCCTTACTCAAAATCTTTAATAGCTCCCTGTTGCCTCTAGGATAAAAGAGAAGCCCCATTTTGTTATTTAAAGCCCTCCATTCTCTTTACAATTTTATTTCTATTATGCACCTTCATGCCTCAATTTCCTCATTTGTAAAATGAGGAGACTGGACTAGATGGCTTCCAATATCCTTGTCAGCTCTAAATCAATGATCACGTGACCCTAGGTATTCTCCCAGTCAAACTGACCTAGAGATTCCTTGCACATGACATTCTGTCCTTAACTGGGCTTTTGCACAAGGGGCCCTCCTTCATTACAATTTGGTATGCCCTTCTTCTTCCCTTGTACCTCAAAGAATTCCTAGCTTCCTTTAATGGAGACACCTCCCCCCACCCCCTCCAACTCCCAAGAACTTTCCTGACCCTCCCAGTTATTAGCACTTCCTCCCCCTTGTAATTTCTTTGTATTACTTCAATTCCATTCAACAAGCATTTATTGGGCACCTATTATGCATTAAGATACTGGGGTTACAAAGACAAAAATGAAACAACTCAAAGAGCTTACATCACTTTCTTTCTTGGATACAATGTTCTAGTCTCTCTTCCTTTACTCCAGTTTCTGATAAAGAGGTTGCCAAAAGTTACCAGAGGTTGCCAAAACCGTCCCCTTGACATGCAATCACATCTCTCCTAGGCAATTTTCAATCTATTGCCTATAAACATGATCAAGTGTCTCCCATTCTATTAATACACATACACATACACACACACACACACACACACACCTAAAAAACAAAGCAAAACCAAACCAAACCTTTCCAAGGCCTTATCATCCCATTAAGCTATTGTCCCACACCTCTTCTCCATTTCATAGTCAAGCTCTGAGAAAAAGTTATCTAAAGTAATTGCTTCTACTTCTCATTCATTTCCCAACTCTCTTCAATCTGGCTTCTAGCTTCATCACTCAACTGACCTCTTTATAAAGTTGCTAGGAATTTCTCAACTGTGAAATCTGCTGTTCTTTTCTCAATCCTAATCCTTCTTGACCACTCTGCAGTATTTGACACTGTTGACTAACCTCTCCTACTCAGTCAGCACTCTCTTCTCTTTGGAATCCATGACACTTTTCTCTTGATTTCTTGCTTTCCTTTGCTTGGTCATTATTCATATCAATCAATCATGAATCAGTATTTATTAAGCTACTACTATGTGCCAGGCATTGTGCTAGGCACTAGGGATACAAGTACAAAGAATGCCAGAAACTCTGTTCTCAAGGAGCTTCTGTTTTGATAGGGGGATATAACAAGTACAAATAAAAATAGTAAGGGAGAAATCATTTCTATATGATTTGTATTTGCTTATCTGGGAACACAGGCAAGATCTTTGAGGACAGGGGTTGTTCTGTTTTCATGCTGTATCCTCAGTACCTTGCACATAATCAATAAATTAGCTAATTAATAAATGCTTGCTGGATGAAATAGAAATCCAGGTAGGCAAAAAAAAAAAAGAAAAAAAAGAAAAAAACACAAAACCAAAAACAAAAATCCCTTGCTTTGCCACAACAAATGCACTTCTTTGAAATTGGAGAAATTACTGGGAAACAGTTTTTCTTCTTTTTCTTCTTCAAAGTCTACAAAAAGTCTTATGTCATGTATCGGCCTTGGGGAAGTGTTCTTTATCTCTAAGATAGTGGAGGTACTGAATGCAGCGGTTACCATAGTACAAACAGTATTTGATTCTGATTCAATTGCACAATATCTAATTACAACAGAACCTGATAAAATTATGGATGCTTAAGCCCCAATTAGGACCGTTCTAAGGGAGTCTTTATGCACATACTTTATCTGTAAGATTTCTTTTTTTTTTTTTAATTTAAAAACAAATTTGGGACAGCCTTGCTTGGTGATTTACAGTGCTTCCTTTAACCAAACTCAGGTCCTTTCACAGTGGAATTCTCTTAAACAGCAAGTGGAGGCTCATGAAGCCCCTCAAAATGAAAAACTGCTGCCTTTTGGGCAGAAAGGGTTTTTGGTCAACACAATTATTTTCCCACAAAAGCACAGGTTGAAACTATAAATTCTTTTCACCAAGACTATTCCACAGTACATACACTTTAAAAATAACCTATTGGCTTCCTCTTGAAATACATGAGGGTATGATTCACCATCTCTGTAATGACTAGGAGCTTTAAATTTCTTTTAAAAAACTGATCAGGCTAGTGTATGTGCTTGTATGCATGTGCCTGCAGGTATATGCACGTTGTACAAGAGAATGTATACAAAATATGTGTGCCTGTGCTTAGCACCACCCAGGCATTTCCCTCTGTCTTCATGCCAAACAATGAATGCAGCATTCTGCTAGAAATCCTCCTGCTTCAGTGCTTTAAAAGGAACAGAAATAGAGGGGTTGGAGAAAATGTTAACTGCTTGAGTAATTTGATAACAGTGTCCTATCTACGTATGAATCATTGATAATAGGGATAAAATTCAATAATTTTTTTTTCAGTTATAATGTACCAAAAAGACATTGGCCTTGGAGTCAGAAGATTTGGGTGTGAGCCTTGACTTGGCCTCTTACCACCTGTGGGATCGTGAACCAATCTCTGAGTCTCAACTCCCTAATCTAAGATAGTAAAAATAATGCGTATATCTAATAGTTCCTGAGTAAAGTGCTTTGTAGATTGTAAAACATTATTAATTAATCAATATCAATCACTCAGTCAGCAAGGATCGTTGCACACCTAATACGTGCCAGGCACTGTGCTAAGGAAGAATTATGAAGTACACATGTAATATACACACTATAAAAACAAAGTAGCTAAACGTAAGGAAGTTTGGAGGGGAAGGAACTTGCTATGGAGGGAAAGGATCAGAAGGCTTCATGCAGAATATGGTGCTTGAATTCTGTCTTGAAAGAAGAAAGGAAATTGATGAGGCAGAGGTAAGTTAGGAGTACAGGTGAAAACTCAAATTTTGACAGTTTAAAGGTTTAGAAACTGAGCCATGAATACTATTTTTATTTATCTCATTTATTCTTATAGGTTGAGAACAATGACAATCTGAGAAAAAAAAGAAATTTTAGGCATTTTCTCAGAACATCATCATCTCAGTATAATTCTCATGAAACAGATTCATCTCAATTGTTGATACATTTAATGACTGAAATATCAAGAATTATCTAAGAGATGTGAATGAGAAGGTTCTGGTCGAAAACAAGAAGAGCTATAACTAATATGGATTTGGAAAATTTAGTGCTAAGATGCTGACCACTGGGAGGAGTACCCTACTTCACTCTCCCCCCATTCTGTTCCTTGCCTCGTGGTTCTCTACCAGTTCCTGCTTCTGCTGTCCTTTCCCTCTTCCAGTTATCGCTGCAGTGGCATCTTCTCCTGGAGTGACTATCTCTGTTGCCTCCTCTCTCCCTTCCAATTTTGCTACTAGGCCTTTTTTTCCCCTTAATACTTTTTAGAGTTCCCATCCTGTTTTTCCATTCAAGTCCTCTTCTGACGTCTCATTATGATGTGGAGGTTACCAAAGAATTTTAGAGTTTGAAGATACCACAGAGGCCATATAGTACCATTCATATGTGAACAAAAAAATCCCCTGTACACTATACTTAACACATGGTGGCCTTCCAATCTTTGAAGTAAAGGGTAGAACTAACAGTTCCTAATTGACTGTGATTGGTGAGTATCTCACAATCAGGGCATACTGGGCAGCTAAACTTGGTGGTATGAACACATACAAACTGTATCCTTTGTCTTGCTTTCAGTAAATTTAATTTCAATTTCAAACATTTAGTGAACATGTATTATGTGCTAGGCACTGGGGATACAATGACAAATTCAAAAACCAGTTCTTGATACCAAAGAACCTCCCTTCTATTAGGGGAAACAACATGTGAACAGATAAACAAATACATAATAATTTGAGGAAGGAAAAAAGGGCTAACAACTTGGCAGGTCAGAAAAGACTTAGTTTAGGAGGTAGCATCTGTTCCAGGCCTTGACAAAAAGGAAGGTTCCTATGAGGAGGTGTGAAGGGAGTACATTCTAGTACATATCTAGGCAATAGTTTGTGCAAAGGAAAGAAGACAAATTAGACCAGTGCAATAACTCAGATGAGAGGTGATGAAGGCATGCACTAGAGTGGTGTTTGAGTGAACAGGAGGGGACTGATATAAGAACTTTTAGGAAAGGAGCCTAGATAGGACTTGGCAAGTGACTGGACATGCGGATTGGGAAGGATCCGGTGGAGGTGACAAACCTTAATTGACTGGAAGGCTGGTTCTCTCCTCTGGAGAAACAGGAAAGTTTGGAGGAGTGTTGCAGAAGACAGAAGGGTAAACAGATGTACAGATGGAACATTTATGAAGTGTTTACTATGGGTCAAGCACTGTGCTAAGTCCTGGAGAGCAGGGTAGGAGAGGGACATTTATAGTGGCATGGTATAGGAAGTGGCATTGAGACCTGGTTCCTGGCAAGTTAGGCAAACTCTCCCCTATCACAGCTGGGGGACCCAGGAATAAAGTCCAATAGGGAGAAATGAGGATAATAGCAGGAGAGTAGCTGGCATGGTAAGAGGAAGATAATGAGTTCCATTTTGAACATGTTGATTTTTAAATACATGTGAAACATCCAAGTACAGCTATTAGTTAACAAGTATTTATTAAACACTCACTAAGTGACACATAGTTAGGGATATAAAGAAAGCAAAAAACTAAAACCAAAAATGGCATCTGCCCTTAAGGTGCTCATATTCTAGTGGGGAGAAACAACATGCAAACAATCACATACATATAAGCTATACACAGTGTAAATGGAAAGCAATCTCAGAGGGAAGATACTAGCATCAGAAAGGGAGATTGGGAAAGGCTTCTTGCAGAAGATTGGACTTGAGCTGAGTCTTAAAGGAAGCCAGAGAATCTAGGAAGTATAGATGAGGAAAGAAAACATTCAAGCATGGGGGACAGATGTGCCAGGAAATAGAGTGTTGTGTCCAAAGAACAGCAAGCAGATCCTGTTGTAGTCAAGTGTAAAAAACAAAATAAAACAAAACAAAAAACAAAACAAAACAAAACAAAAAACCAAACCTGGAAAGGTAGGAAGAGGCCAGGTTGTGAAGAGCTTTAAAAGCCAAAGAAAGGATTTTACATTTGATCCTGGAGGTCACAGGAAGTCACTAGGATTTCCTGGAGTTGGGTGGGGGAGCGAGAGGTGACACGGTCAGATCTATGCTTTAGAAAGATCATATTGGTAGCTGAGTGAAGGATGGATTGTAGAGGGGTGAGATTCATGGCAAGGGTACCAACTAGCAAGTTATTGCATTAGTCCAGGTGTGAGGTGATGAGGGTCTTTGCCAGGATGGCAACTACATGAGTGGAGAAGGACATTTACAAGAGATTTTATGAAGGTAGAAACAACAAGACTTGGCAGTAGATTAGATTTGTGAAGGAAGAGCAAGTAGGAGTAGAGGATGACACCAAAGTTGTGAACCTGAGTGACTGGAAGCATAGCGATGTCTTAGTAATAGGGAAGTTGGGAAGAGGGGAGGGTTTTGGGGAAAAGATAACTAGTTTTCTTTTGGACATGCTGAGTTGGAGATGTCTTCAGGATGTCTAGTTTGAGATGTTCAACAGACAGTTGATGAAAGACTGGACCTCAGAAGAGAGG
The DNA here is from genome assembly GCF_900497805.2 of Vombatus ursinus. Lineage (NCBI taxonomy): Eukaryota > Metazoa > Chordata > Mammalia > Diprotodontia > Vombatidae > Vombatus > Vombatus ursinus. The sequence goes on from NW_020948983.1 coordinate 8,574,120, forward strand.
TTAGGGATGGAGAAATAGATCAGAAAATCATCTGCATAGAGATGACGATTGAATACATAGGACCTAATGAGATCATCAAGGAAGACAATCTAGAGGGAGAAAAAAAGAAAGTCCATGACAGAGGCTTGGGGTAACAACCACAGCTAGTGAACACAACCTAGAAGATGATCCAGCAAAGGAGATTGAGGAGAGATCAGAATGATAGGAAGAGAAAGAGAAGTACTGTCACAAACATTTAGGGATGAGAGAATATCCAAGAGAAGAGGGTGACCAGTAGTGCCAAAGACAGCAGAGAAGTCACAAAGGATGAAGACTGAAAAAAGGCCATTGGATCTGGCAATCAAGAGAAAATGGCAACTTTGGAGAGAGCAGCTTCAGTTAAATGATAAGGTTTGAAGTCAGTCTTAGAAGAGAGCAAAAGGAGAGGAATTATAATTATAAAGGTGGCTTTCTCAAGGAGATTAACCACAAAAGGGAAGGACATACAGCAGGACAGGTAGCAGGGATGATAGGATCAAGTGATTTTGTTTTGTTTTGTTTTTGTTTTGTTTTTTAGGATGGGAGAACCATTTTTGTAGGCATGACAGTTAGTCAGACTGAGATAAGGATAAGAGGAGAAGAGGGTGCACTTTGTGAGTAGCTTCAAATTTTTAAGTGATGAATGAGGCAAAGTTCTCAATTGAGAGGGTAAGAGAAGGAGCCATGAAACATTTGAGGAAGGATAAGAAGATTTGAAATAGCCACTGTGGTTACTAGGAAAGGATTGCCTTACTTCAATAAGGACCTAGTTAAGATTATGTAACATAAATTTGTAGTGGACCCATTTTTGTGATTTTTCGCAGCTCTGTTCAAGCAGCAAGAGAAGGTAGGGGGCAGTGGTATTAATCAAGGTTGGGGTGTGGCAAACATTACTGGCCATAGGATAAGGGGCAAGAGATTCAAGTATAAAAAATCTTGTAGAGTTGAATCAGTTCATCAAAAGTTTGAGATAGGGAAAGAAGAAGAGTGTAGTCAGTTCAGGGTGAAAGCCTAGGGGCAGTTAGGTGGCACAGTGGATAGAGCACGGACCCTGGAGTCAGGAAGACCTGAGTTAAAAACCGGCCTCAGACACATAACACTTACTAGCTGTATGACTCTGGGAAAGTCACTTAATTCCAATTGCCTCACCAAAAAAAAAAAAAAAAAAGCCCAGGAAGGAACTGAGTTGTTGAAGGATTGGAGGTCATGGTAAGGATGAATAATAAGTTTAAAGGTTATAAGACAGAAGGATAGATGGAATGATAAAAGATTATGATCAGATAAAGGAATTTTGGAAATCAGGAACATGGAAGTGGATATTTATGGATGATGGAAAGAACTGGAGGAGTAGGTTATGGGCTTTGGGTAAATTGAAGTTATTAGGAACTTAGTATGCTTGTTGTTGTTGTTTAGTTGTTTTCAGTCATGTCTGATTCTTTGTGACCCCATTTGGGGTTTTTTTGGCAAAGAGACTGGAATGGTTTACCATTTCCTTCTCCAGCTCATTTTCCAGATGAGGAAACTGAGGCAAACAGGGTTAAGTGACTTGCCCAACATCACACAGCTAGTAAACATCTGAGGCCAGATTTGAACTCAGGAAGAGGAGTCTTCCTGACTGCAGGCCCAGCACTTTATCTATCCACTGTGTCACCTAGCTGCCCCAGGAAGAGAGAAAAGACTGGGAATTATAATATTAAAATGAGCAATATTTTCCCCTTGAATTCTCAACTGAACTATTAGAGGAGATATATATGTACACAAATAATTATAATACAATTTAGTATATAACAATTGCCTAAGAGAAGTTTAAAAACAAAAAATGCTGAGTTTAAATGAAAGAGATAGTTTCCAGGTAGGGAAATCAAGAAAGACTTTGTAGAAGAGGTGGCATTTTATCTGGGCCTTGAAAGATGGATTGGATTTCAGCAGAAATAGATGTGTTATTACCACCCTCTTTATTATGATTCTTATTTATCCTTTTATTATTATGACTACTTAAACAAGAACTACTAGTTCAAATACAAATGTAATTAGGGACTAAGGATCTTAAAGCACCCTATAAAAAGCTCACATTTGTTACTCCTCTTAGGAAAATGTATTGAGAGATGAGAGAGGAGCCAAGAAAAGAATGTACCCCTCTCTTCTCTGAGCCATTCATATTAGATCATCTTACGCGCCCCTTGAATATTTGAATCAGCCATCAAAGCCATGGTCTGCTTTATAAGAAACAGTGAACAGGTAAAAAAGATAGATCTGGCATTAGTGATTGGAAGATCCCAAGTTAGAGGACCCCAAGGTTTCTTATTTGCCAAGGATTTATTTCGACATTTAAAGGAAATTCAAACCAAATGTGTACAGCTAATTTTGGCCCAAGACATACATACTTCGAGATCCTCAACATTTCCCTTACCGATCAGGCTTATCAGCTCACACTTGTTAGTGTAAAAACCTCCTTTCCTCTCTCTGCTTCTGCCACTTTACTTATCCTGTCTTTCCCCTGGGACAAGTGCCCTTGCAGGACTCTTCACTCTCCGTTTTGGCAAAGGCACTTGTTGTATGAATGTGTTGTGCCCTCATATATGGGGGTGACACTAGACATTCGGGAGGCAGTTACTGAAGACTAAGATGCTCCCACAGGTGTGTCACACTAAAAGTTTCTTTTGGGCTACTTCCTTTCTGAGCCTGATGAATTAAAAACAAATTAAATTATAAACTTGATAACTGTCAACAGCCATGACTAAACTGATTTTTGTTTTTGTTTTGTTTTGTTTTTTACTGGTTCTCAGGAATGAAGGATGAGGATTACACTTAATTTATCAGCCAGGAAGGGTAGATTGAAAAATGCCCTTAGATGATGAACAAAATGATTACCAGAACATAGACCTCCATGGCTGGAAGAGACACCATCATACTCACTATAGACACTGCTGGAGAAATTAGAAATTCTACATTCTGGTTATAATGGAGGTTACACAGCTGTTAAATTCCAGTATTTTGAAGGAAGTTTGCAGAGTTATTGGCAAAAGACCGCAGGTATCTAGGGACTTTATAGACAATTTGTTCTGAGATCTTGACAGGGCCTTATGAAGTAATTTTGTACTAATGGGTCCACATATGTAGTTCTGGGACACATAAAAACGTAAGTACCTAAATGGTCTTGGGGACGGGCTGTGTGTGTGGAATTGGGTGTCCCAAAATGCTACAATAAGGCTATGACACCAGATCTTAATGTCTACTGAAAAGTTTCCCATGCAAAGCATATGCAATGTTAGATATAGTAGGCTATTTAAAAAAAAGAACAAGTCTTTCCTTGTATTTGTATATCATTGTGGTTCAGTGCAGGAAGAATATAAGCAGGAGCCTGGGGAACTAGGTTTTCTAGTCCCAGCTCCATCCTATTACCTACTTATGTAACTGAAGACATTGTACCTTCCCTCTGGGGCTCAGTTTCCCCTTCTGCACATTATGTGAGGAGGAGGTTAGATTAGATTATTTCTAAGATCCCTCACGGGTCTAACATTCTAGAATTCTGACCTTTCTGAGTTTGGCTGTTTACTTTAATAGGGCAAGATGAATAAGAACATTCTGGATCTCCCAAGGGAGCTTCAGAGAATCAAGACTCTGGCTCAAAAGACATTGGAAAACTGGAAGAAGCTCTAGAGGTCCTCTCTTCCAGGGGTTCATGAACTTGTTTGTAAAAATATTTTGATAACTATTTCAATATAATTGATTTTCTTTGTGATCCTTTGTAATTTTATTTATTTTAATTATTTAGGGGTCCATAGGCCTTCTACCAGACTGCCACAGGAGTCTATAATGTAAAAAAGTTTAAGAACCTAGAACAATCCTCTCTTTTTTACTGATAGGGAAATGAGCCCGGTTAAGGATCTATCCAAAGTCACATGTCATAAGTAGTGGAGCCACAATTCAAAACCAGCAAAGCTCAAACTCAACAAGTCCAAAATAGAACTGCTTGTCTTTCACTTCCCAACTCCCTCCCTTCCAAAGTTCCCTATTTCTGCTGAAGGCATCACTATTTTCCCCATTTCCCAGGTTTGTAACAAATTTGATTCCTCACTTCACATATCTAATCACTTTCCAAATCTTGCTCTTTATACCACCCCATCTCTTGCATCTGATCCAGCCTCCCACCTTAGTTCAGGCCTTCACCACCTCTTGGCAGGTTATTGCAATAACCTTCTGATTGCTCTCCCTGTCTCAAGTCTTCCCACCCCAGTCTCTCCTCTACATAGCTGCCAAAGTGATTTTCCTTAAGTGCAGATCTGACCATCTGCAGATGTCACTCCCCTACTATGTCAACTCCAGTGGCTTCCAATTGCTTTGAGGATATAATATAAACTTCTTTGTTTCACTTTTAAAGCTTTCCCAATCTGGCACCAAGCTATCTTTTCAGTTTGTTATTACCCCTCCTGCACTCTATGATCTAGTCGAGCTGGTCTTCTCAGGACACCTCATTTCCCATCTTGGATCCTTGGAACTAAATACCTGTTCCTCTGGCCTGCTTCTACCTCATAGAATCCCTCTGTAGCTTCAAGATGTAGCTTAATCACCACCTTCTACCCAAAACTTTTCCCAATTCCCCAAACTGCTGGTGTCTTCTTTCCTTAATTACCTTGCATTAACTACCTTGTATTTATTATCTTTCTATTTATTCTGCATGTGCTTATATGTCCTCAGGGTATCCTTTCTCAGGATGTAAATCACTGAGGGTAGGAATTGCTTTATTCTTTCTATTTGTATCCTTAGTACCTTGCACAGTACCTCTCACATAGTAGGCACTTAATATTTATAGACTGTCATAGAGTCATAGATCCGTGACTTTACACTTCCCTCATTTTACATTTCAGGAAACAAGAAATGCCCAAGTGACACAAAGAGTAAGTTGTAGAGTAAAGATTTGAACCCAGGTCCTCTAAGATTCCAAATCCTGCACTCTTCCCATTCTACCACATTTCTGCTTCCAAATCCAATGTCTGTTTGTTTTCTCCACACCACAATGTTTCTCAGAAACATCTATGGGGTCAACACCTTCTGTTCTGCCATCTTAAGAACTGTCTGTGAAATATATTCATGAAACCCTATTTTGTCATGCTCAGAGTCAGAGTTTAAGTCAAAATACTGGCAAACATGGACAGTTTCCAGCTTCCATTGCTACAAAGTAGGTTCAGTGTGAAATCTTCCTCTGGCATATGAGATGTGTGTAAAACAGCTTTGGCCAGCTGGTGAGGAAGTTAAATCTCTCAGAAATCTGAGCTTAAGATACTGTTGTTATTAGTTAATACTTACTGAGTACCAACAATGTGCTAGCTAGGAGTCATACAGAACAACAAATTAGATATGGTCCCTGCCCAAACAGATGACCTGCCAAAGAATGGAGGCAACAATTTCTTTTGTTGGAAAAACAAACAAACAAACCAACAAACAAAAAACAATTGGGTAACTATTGAAAGAATGAAAAGAAAAAAAAACACATCTAAGTCATCAGGTCTGGGAAGTTGTAAACATTTTTATATGTGAATTATCTTCATTTTATATACTTAACATCAATGGACATGATTTATTGTAGGCCTGCATTATGTCCTAGAAAGACTATTTAGTGTATTTTTTTGTTGGAATGATGGCAAATCTTAACCCTGAACATTAACAGTGCTTAATTTCCCTGATTAGTTCAGGACTTGTCATATTATAGTCCAAGCAGACATAAATTATATTCCATTGGAAAAAGACCCCACACAATTGAAAACAAATTAATTTTCCAAATGTATCTCATTCAGAAAGAGCATCAAATGAATATCTAGCATCTAAACTGGCAGCATTAGCAAAATAATGTCCATTTATCAAATCAGGATACAGATGTTTGATGAAGCTGATTGACTTATAAACTATTAATCAGCAGTTCATTTTCCTAGGCAGTATTTCGTGTTGGGATCCCAAATCTCATTTCCTGTTTACTGATGGTTGTTCTCACCACTTACATTTGTAAATCTTTCTTAAATGCATGTCAGAGGGAGCCAGTACATTTGTAAAACAAAAAACACCTCTAATTAGTTCCTTTTCTTATACTCTAAAACCCTATCTTCTCACTGAAAGTAAACATGAAATTTATATATTGGCAAGAAATATTAATTCTTTTACATGCTTAAAATAATACCAATGATTATTTCATCTTATAGATTCTGACTTGAAAAAGTAATATATGCTTTATCCTAGAAGCAAGATAGCTTGTCATTCATTACTAATTATTCTCATGCCTCAGTTCTTTGAATTTTTCAAATGGAGTTGGTTGTCTTTCCATTCTGTTTCTCTCCATCTGACTTGTCTTCTTTGTACCCCAAAGGCAAGTAAACAGTTTGGTATGCCCTTTAGTCCATGAATACTGGGATATCTGAAGTCTAAGTTTCAATTGTCCTTATACAGTTCAAATACAAAGTCCTGGCTGTGAAGGTTAGGAAACTGGGACTCCATTTCAGGCTGTTTACTTAACACATGTCACATCTAAAATAAGGATTGCTTCAGTTGAAAAAGCAAGTCATTTATAAGTATGCATTTATAAGGGCAAAAGTCATGGCAACTGTGCAAACCGCTTGTCAACTTATTTAGAGGAAGTTGTGTAATCAACTTAACATACCCGTTAGACTTTACCTGCGAGGTCAAGCTTAGAGTTCCTGTATGTCACCACTCTGGCCTATTAATCACTCAGGAGGAAATTCCACATTTTTCTTTAAATTAAACTGTAGAAAGTGGAGCAAGAACAGAGCTGTGAGAGGATGTCCTCTCAATTTCTCTGTTTCCTTAAAGCCAAGTTGATGTCTAGTAAAATTTAAAAAAATTTTTTATTACTCTCTTGTTACGGAATTTAAAATATGGTCAAAAAGATATATGTCAACATGCAGTGATTTATTGCCCAGAGACGGACCCATAGACTCTGGTGGCTGGGAGCAATTCTACTGCTAGAGTTTTCCAACAGGTGCCAAAGAAATCTTTGGCAGTGTTGAACCAGTACCAGATCCTGCATTAAAAAAAAAAAAATCAAGTATTACATTTAAAGCACCACCTCCCTTATTTTTTGTGGCCAGAAAAATATTCTGGTATTAGATCTCTGGACATGTTTACATTTTGAATGGGATGGAATTTTTCTTATCAACTCTAAATGTACCTTTAAAAGAAAATATCAATAATGGGTGTTTCCTCATTGATTTCCCTAAGTCAATATTATGAATACAAAATAATCCTGGGATAGCAGTATCCCTTAAAGCAAGTGGAGGAACCTGTAGAGAATACAGAATCTGTAGGCAGAAAGAAGACAATGTCAAATTTCTGTTATCATCAGCTTAACACTTTACCTAAAAGCTTAAAAAGTCTAAATTTTGAAGACATTTTAGAATATCAAAATGTTGATAATCTAGATGGTCCAGAAGAATATTCAAAGTGTAAAATATTTATTGGTATGATTCAATTTGGAAAAAGAAAATCAACTTTTAAAATATTATTTTAAATGACTGTTTATACTTTTAAAAATGCTTAAAATTTACTTCTGATAAATCATTTAAAGCTACTATTTTGTGTGAGCTGTTTTTCCACTGTTTTGAGAGGCTGAGACATAGCAACAAAAGAGATAATCCTTCTTTGTGGGCATCCCTACAGTTAACAGCACACACATCTGGATGGTGGTTCAATAGTCCACTGTTACTCAAACAGTCTGTAATCACACATACTGTGTAACAACTAACAAACCCAGGCATGTAGCTTTTCATGATCCTATAGCTTACAGTACGTGTAATTTACAAATGAAAAAAAAAACCATAGCAATTACAATGGTATATTCTTCACTAAAAATCTGAGTAAAAGAACTTTGCTGTTGAAACACAGAACATTATTTGTTATTTGGGTGATAAATGGAAAAATTTTGGAAGACTATACTTCATTTGTTAAGTCTTTAAAAGCCATAGAGTAGTATATGTGGAGCACTGAAAAATATGGGGTCATATGTTTTTCTGAGTTGGGGTCCACATGGAGATGGCACAAAACCACAAGAAGTATAAAATTAGCTGACAAAATTCTCATCAATCTTAGACTGCCTGCAATGTGGTGGACTAAGGGAAATGGAAATCTGCATCATGCCCAAATATTTTTTTCTTTGAGGGCTAGTGTAGGAGATCCAAACCCTACTTGAATGATTGACAGTTTCTGAAACAGAGTGCCTGATAACAAAAAGGGAATCTGACACTGAGCCAGCCCTAAGAAGGCGGCCTGGAGATGGGCTCTCAACACACTGAGCTGGAGAGACTCCAGGCAAGTGCAACAAGGTGGCAGAAACAGGGTGCCAATCAGCGCTGGATGGTGAGGTGCTCAAGACTGCATCCTGAGCAGTCACTGGGTAACGTTCTGCCTACTGCAGCTGCTTTATGGCCATGGAGTGCCCTCCACCAGCTCTCTTAGGGCATAGGCCCCACTGGCAGCTTTGCAAGTGAAGCTTTTCTGACTTCTGGTCTGTGACAGCTCCTTTAGTCATATCTTGACTTGATTTCATGAGAACATAATCATAACAGCTCTTATTTATGTAGCACACAGTTCCCCAAGTACTGTGCACACATTATCTCATTTGAGACTTAGCACAACCCAGTGAAGTAGATTGGTGGGTATTATTGTCCTCATTTTGGAGATGAACTTCTTCAAGTTCAGTGAACTGCTCAAGGTCATATGGGCTAGTAAATGGCAGAGCAGAGACTTAAATCTTCACTCTCACCTCCAGATTTTCCCCTATAACGTTTCCTCTCTAAAGCCTTTTCCAGAAAACCAATATTTGAAAAGACCACATGAAGGTTTCCAATTAGAGAACATATTTTGAATCCAAGGTAAACATAGTTTTGTCACCTTGCAAGACTTAGCAATAATTTTGTAGTTCAGTCATTCAGCCATGTCTGACTCTTTGTGACCCTGCGGACCATACTGTCCATGGGGTTTTCTTGGCAAAGATATTGGAGTTGTTTGCCATTTCCTTCTCCATTGGATTGAGGCAAACAGAGGGTAAGTGACTTGCTTGGGGTTACTTAGCTAGTAAGCGTCACAGGCTTGATTTGAACTCAGGTCCACCTACCTGCCTCCTTTAGCAAAACCACAAGATAACAATTATTATTATTATTATTATTATTTTTTGTCTAGGCAGTGGGGTTAAGTGACTTGCCCAGGGTTACACAGCTAGTAAGTGTTATGTATCTGAGGCTGCATTTGAACTCAGGTCCTCCTGAATCCAGGGCCGGTGATCTACCCACTGTGCCACCTAGCTACCCCTACAAGATAACAATTATAAGGAACCATGAGACTCATGATAGAAACAAGTTTTCAAATGTTATGAGCTGAATTTGGAGAAAAGATTAACTTCACATAAGACTACATATGTCCTAAATTCCATCATATCTCTCTTCTATTGACCTCTTCCAACTCCTGCATCATTCTGTGCTTTTTTGACTTCTCATGCAGCTGGCGGTACAGTAGATAGAGTGCTGGGTCTGGAACTAGGAAGACACATCTTCCTGAATTCAAATCTGGCCTAAGACACTTACTAGCTATGTGACCCTGGGCAAGCCACTTAGCCTCTTTCTGCCTCAGTTTCCTCAACTATAAAATGGGGATAATAATAATCACACCTACCATGCAGGGTTATTTTGAGAATCAAATGAGATGGTATTTGGTAAAAAAAAAAAAAAAAAAAGTGCTTAGCACAATGCCTGCTACAGAGTAGATGCTACGTAAATGTTTATTCCCTTCCCTTCATCTTTGCCCCTTACCTTATGTACCTCCTATTGTGACCAATTGTTTTGGATGTTTCCAGGTACTAAGGTCATTCATTCCTTTTGGGACTGATTAGGTATTATCAAGAAATTGACACATGTCCTGTGAGTTCTTAGTTACTCAATTGGACTTAAGAGTGGAACAGCTGTAGTTGGAGTAACTTCAAGGAAGAGTTGGGCCTGGCAGAAGGTAAGATAGGCAGCTATCTAGGGTGCAGCATGATAGTGGGGAGGAAGCACAATAAGGGGCAGGGTTAATTTTCCTTTCTATGCATACTCCATGACGTACAGCTATTCATTTTGTGAGAAATCAAGTCACACGTGTTCCAGTGATGGCTCACAGCTTCTGGAGGACAACATTCATATGACATATTTAAAATACTGAAACGGAAACCATTTTAGATCTTGCCTGGGTCACACAAATGCCTTATTGTGACTCTGCTAAGAACCCTCATGAAGCCTCTTAAAACGGAACCCCCTGAGTTTAACCACAGTAAAGTAGATGAAAAGAACAAAGGTTAGAAATCAAAGGTGGGTCTGCATCACACCATTTGCAGTATTTCCTACTTTCAGTTGACAGCAAGTAAAAGAAGTATAACATGGTTTTGGACATTACCCAGACAGAATATTAATCTTGATCTTTGGAAATCTGCTAGGGCCTGCAAGAGGGTGTTTTTATCAACACTTTAGGGCCTGCCAAGATTGCCCAAAGCATGACTCTTCTTTGGGCCCTAATATAGCACTTCCATACACTGGGAGGAAGGCGTGTGGTGCAAGGGCTCTGGTGTCAAACCAAAAATTAGGGAAAAAAAGAACGATCTGGATTAAAAAAAAAGACCCAGCAGCAAGTATCCTTCCTTATCTGAATGTTTTGGGGACTCTGAATAGTGTATCCTTTGACTAAAGCAGGCCACATACAGTTTTAATTTGCACAGATCACTGTAGGTCTCTGTGACCTTGACAATCATTTTCACACAGATGAAGTGCTCTTGTTCTATTTCTGCTGCAGAACTACTATATTCACACAAAGAGCTTTTGCCTTAATATTCACAGAAATGGATAAGACTCACTCAGCTGTGTTGCCTGCCCTCTCTAAATGTGGGACCACTACTCAGAACATATCTATCTTACTGTCCAGACTAGTTTAAAATGCCCCAAGACATAGAGGAAAGGGTAGGGACTCTTCTCAAATTGTATCTTTGTATACAGTGAGAAAATTTGCTCCCCTTCCGATTTTGTCATTCCCTCTTGCTTACTGGTCTGGGTGCTTCCTCCCTACAACTGATGACATTTCTGTTCTTCAAATAGTGGTGAACTCTTGAAGGATCCACTCTTCTCTCCTTTCATGATATTTCACCAAAGGGAACAAAATGGGTACTCTTAATTTCTTTATTAAAACTCAGTTATTTCCATCATTTGCTAGGGTAGAAGCTTTTTCAACTAACATTCATGCTCCTGAGTTTCAATACTGAGAGTTCCGTAGTTGTATAACAAAGTATCCTAATGTCCAAGGATAAATTATCTTTCAATATTTTATCCCACCTAATTAGTATTTTATGTTTTCTCTAACTGGTTATAGATTTAATAAGGCCCACAAATATTCTGTATTCCCTCTAGCTCCATCATTTTATTTCAGAAGGCCTTACAAAGTTATATTTTAGGGACATCTTAGGAGTCAGTAAGAAGACTTCCCAAAAGGCAGGATAGTTGAATGGAAAGAACACTGGGACAGGAGTCAGGAGACCTGGGTTTGAGTCTGTGGTTCCATTGCTGACTAGCTGAGTGACACTGGGAAAGTCATGTATCTAAGCCTCAAATTCTCTCATTAGTGAGATGGGAGTAATAATCTTTGAACTCCTTATGCTTACAAGTAAGAGAATCAAATTAGATAATTAAGTAAAGCCTGTTGAAAGTGTTAAGTATTACATAAATATGTTACTATTATTCATAAAAAAAGCAAAAGATCTGTTGAGCTCCAAAAAGAATTGGGGACATTTTAATAGCAAATATGTTAAATAATTTAAGAGAAGTCATATTTTCTAAAGGGTCAAATCTAGCTTTTAGTAACTTTGTTTTATGAAGCCTGTGTTAAGAATTAAATGTTTATTACAATATTTTGAAGGTGAAGTATATAACTTGGCAAAGTATTGATTAATAGTTTGTGTATGTATGGTATAAGGAAAACCAGTTTTGACCTGAATTGTAAACAATGCACAAGCAGAGTGCTTCAACTATTTGTAGATGCAGAGCTTGCCAAAATATAATTAGTTGCAGGTTTTCAATTACTTCTCAGCAAACAAAAGTTTTACATGCATTGATGACTTTTCATTTAACTCAAACTGGACCTTGATTGGTTGATTTCAAAGATGACACAAATTTGAAGGGCCCAAGAAAAGCAGATAAATTTTTAAGCAGCCCTACACCTGCATTTTAGTCTTGAGTGATAAAAATGTAAAAAACCTGGCAAAAATTCAATCAACTCAATCACATAATCTCAAAATGCCTCCTGTGTAATTTGTCAAAAGAAGATTTTTGGCAATAGCACATAAAACACTTGGAGATTTATAATGAAGAATATAATCTGAAAAAATAAGCAAATATCAGTTTTTCTACCAATTTAAATTGAGAAACCACTGTATCATTAAATTCCATAGGAAATCAAAGACTGGGAGGATTTTAAATGCTGGCCCCTGTTTCTGTGTTTTAGTTTTGTTCCTTCTTTGTTCCCTCATTCCTTTTTTTAGAGAAAAGTCAATACACCTAGAAAATAATTCTATAGCCTTCGAGGGCACAAGGTAAGGTACCACAAATTTTTAACAAAATCAGATACTCCAACAATTTCCCCTTAGGCAGAGTTGTTGGTGATGTAAAGATGGCCAATAGAAGCTAGGAGACTTGGTTTCATGTTCTGACTTAGTTACATACTGGCTATGTGATCTTGGGCAAGTCACTTAATTTCTCTTGGCTTCAGTTTCTTCATTGCTGAGTAGATTTAATCTTTCAGATCCTTTTCAAGGTCTGATATTCTGTTTTTCTGATCCCCAAAGACAAACAAATACAGATGTAAAACTGTAAGAACATTCCCATATACCCACACTGTTTGGAGTTTTTAACTGATTCTCATGGGGTAAACTTACACATAAGAGTAAGGGTAGCCTTGGTCCATATTTTCCTTAAAGGGCTGAGACTGAGAGACTTTGGGGTATTTAATTGGCAAGAACATTTTTCCTCCTGCAGGCATTGCCTTTACCTGAGAACCACTTGTACCTTTTCTAGCTAACTTGCTAATGTAAGGATGCAATCTGTAATTCAAAAGACGTATTTTAGGCAGAGGGCAAATAGCTATTTGTATATCCAGTGGCAGGAAAGAAAACATTAACAAAAACTTGCTGGTCTTTAGATTAATCATCAGTACCCTGAATGGGGAATGGTGAACTCTTTGGTGTTTAGGCAGCATCAGTATGTTTAAATTAGTGCTTACCATGTCAACCTATCCCCTAATGAAATTTTAAAAATCAAAACATATTTTTGAGGCAAGGTCTAGAACCAGAGAAAATATCCCCTTGAAGACAGAGCTGGATGACCTCGGCAGCGAAGAACATTGCAAAGGAATGACTGAGCTTGTCTGGCATTCTCCTCATTCTCGAGTTGAATCTGATCTGACAGATGTGGTGAGTAATTAAACCCTTGTCCATTCAGACTCTGAAAGCTTGCTCAGCACAGAGAATGGGGCAAGAATAATGAGAGGCACACCCCCTCTGGGACTATTCAAGAGTGTTCACATTTGCATGGTCACATTAACCCTATGGAAGTGGATTATACTGGCCGCGGCAGGAAGAGGGGACCGCCAGGGCTCTTTGATTTGCATAAATCATGGGGATGGAAGGCAGAAGAGGCCTCAAAGTCTCTCAAAAAGAGACTTGCCTCAAAAAGAGAGGCGAGATGTAGCTGCCTTCCTTCTTTTGAATCTAGCATGTATGTATGTGTATGTGTATGTGTATGTGTGTGTGTGTGTGTGTGTGTGTGTGTGTGTGTGTGTGTGGTGTATGTATTTGTGGCTAAGTTATTTTCCACAAAGGCCAAACAGGTGAATTTCTTTTGCATTATATATGCACTAGAAAGTTTGGTAAACTTTTATAATTAAACCTCCAAACCACATGGATTTTCATAGACTCCTAGAATGATAGAACAGCAAGTGACTTTAGAGATCCTTTAGTCCAACTCTCTCATTTTATTAAGTGTATTTGCAGTTAAGTTATCTAGTTTGTCTTTTTTTTCCCTTTTCAGTAATTACCTCGACAAAAAGTGATTTGAGAAGAGGCATTGTTTGCTATTATGGTTAGTGCTGTCAAAGAATTGCTTATTGCATGACAAGGTGCCTGGGTAAAGCACTGTTTACTCCTTTTTAAAAAACAGTTAATGCTTCTCAAAAATGATTACTTACTTTGGAAGTTGCTGTTTCAAATGAAGGATAACAATTAATTAATCCATTTACATAAAACTGCCTTGGATCAGCTTACTACAAAGATAAAGGCTGAAATCTAACTTCCGTTTAGGAAAAAAAATAAATTTCAAATTTTATTCATTAATAGATAGAAGTAATCATCTTTAAAACTCCAGAAATGAAGAATTAATTAAAAAATAGAAATGTCAAAAAGTAAGCCTCTATGTAAGGCACATAAGACATATTAGGGCCTGTTTTGCTTATTTTACTTCCTGAATAAAATTTTCTTTAAGTACATCTTAGGTAAACATGGGAATAAAAATCAGAACACGTGAGGTCTAATCCCAATGTGGCCACTATTACCTCTTTGGTAGCTACAAAGCATTCATGCAATGTTGTCTAATAGAGTTTTCTGTATGTCTGATAATAACATGTAAGTCTTATTTCTCAACTAAACTGTAATGATGGATGGGACTATCTTATCCAAACTCTGGCTAAATCACTAAACCCTCAGTTGCCTCAGTTTAACCATATGTAAAACAAGGTGTAATACCACTTGCCCTGCCTAACTCCAGGAGACCTTCATGAGGATCAAATTTAATACATGACGTGAAAATGCCTGAAAAATATTCTGGTATTCACTTTTGCATTCTCCGTCTCCCTCTCTGTCTCTGTCTCTGTCGGTATTTGGCTGTATCTGTGATTTTCTCAATGTGGATATTTGCTTCAATGGTACATACTATATTTATGTGAGGAAGTATTATTGTTATTATCAATTCCCTATGTTGCTGGTTTTATCACTGAACTACATGCAATAAAATATGACATTTAAAGGACTCACTTTGAGGGATTGTGTGGGTAGCTCCTTTAAACTTTGAATGAGTCCTATTCTTGATACAAACAGTTATTACAGACTCAGAATGGAAAAAAGAAAGCAGATATTTACTAGTAAAAACTGAGGTTCTTTAACTACTTTAATATCTATAATCAAATGAAAATTACACATTGCCTAAACTAATTGTATATAATTTCTAGGCATTAGGTATAACTAATTCAGAATATGACAAGGAAAAGATGAATATATCCTCCCTTATTTATAGAAAGATTTTCAGAAGAAAAGCTAACATAGGAAAGCCTTCTCCTTTCTAGTCTCTCAGCTCTCTTTGGTGAAACTGTTAACACAAGTTTCTTTTAAGCTTAGTCTCTGCCATTGTCTTTTTCATTGGATTCGTAGGTATTAAATCATAGTCATCTAGGAGGTTTTCCTGAGACATACAGGAGTTCTTATCAGCAGAAAATATGTCAAGGCCAAAAAAGGCCTGTGTAAAGATTGTGAGAGAGAATAGACAGAGAAGAGAGGAGAAAATACCAGGAAACAGAAAGGAGAGAAAGCAGAGGGGAAAGAAGAGAAAGAAAGGATCTATTAATCTGCAATAACCTATCATGTTCCAGGCACTGTGCTGGTGTTGAGGATGCAAAGACAAAAATGAAAATGTCTCCCCTCCAATAGTTTACAGGTTTTGATACCTCAGAAGACACAGCTTAGTGTTAGATTATTTGATAGACTCACTAGGCACGTAACTAAATACCACTAAAGCTGGGTTCCCTTCCTACTGGGCCTGAGAATTTTCTGTCCATGAATCCATGAAGCACTATCATTAGAAGGGGAGCAGCATCTCCTTCCTTTGTCATGGCATCTCATCTCAGGATCCTGGACCCGTTCCCCACAAACCCCCAGGGGAATGATGACTGACCACTGAGAGACAGTGGAAGAAGAGGAAACAGACTTATCCAACACTAACAAAAACCAGGACTAGAAGAAAAATGGTACACAAAGGAATTTCTCATTTCTATACTCTCATGAGATTTCATAACTTTCTAGGAATAAAGTAGAATTCAAATAATTATAAGATTCTCTGCAGAAAGGGAATGAGAACCATGTCTCACAATTGTAGATTAGATCCCATCAGGGTCTGTGAGATTTGCATAGAGGAGAAAGGGATAAAATTTTATTTTATTCAGAGCATGAAGGAGAGACAACAAATTGAACTCAAGCTTAGATTAGCTTCTTTAACTGAGCTAGTCCCTCATTGAGAGATTGGGAGTTCTGAATTTTATCAATTCATAATCTGTCCCTTTATTTTTAAATTTGAAATTCCTCAAAGTTAACAGACAATGGAGAGGTTAGCCTAAATCTTCCCATTCCACCTATGAATTTTCCTGTTTCATAGTGAGCTCCTATGATGAATGTATGGAAATCCAGAAGAAGAGATGAGGAAAGAAAAAATATACAGTTTGGGTCATGGTACCTAGGGGTCCCTAATACATCATAATCTATCACTGACTAGTGAGCATTGTAACAGTCTGAAAAGAGGAAGAGCTATCAACATTCACAGGTCCTTTATCAAAAGAGACAGTTCAAGGTCCTCTAGAATCTGGCACAACCATACTTTTCTAGTCTTACTTCATATCACTGCCCTCCATCTACTTTATGCTCTGGTCAAACTGTTCTACCCTATTCCTCAAATGTATCTTGTGTCATACCTTTGCTCGTGCCTAGCACAGTGCCCTGAACATAGAAGGTACAAAGTACTTACATGTGAACTAAAAAATGCAGAGGTGCAGCAGTTTAGAACTCAGGGCAGTCAACAATTTGTTGTCTTCTTTACCTTCTTTCTTGATAAAACACATATGCTGTCCACAAAACAACAAAAACGCTTCTTGTGTGTATAAGGCTTTTCTTCTAAGGAAATCCGCGTGACTTATATAAACGATCGACATTATTCTTATGACGTTTTGGTGAGACCAATGTACTCATTTATATTTGGGAAATTAAAGCCAGAGAAATGAAATAACTTGCCCAGAATTACACAGCTAGTAAGGTCATATAGTTGTGGTGTAAGGACCAGATGCCAGGATTTTAGGCCATTCCCTAGAAAGACACCACCAGGAAGTGGAATATCTTCCCCTGGGGTGCTGATGATGAAACCAAATACTAGAAGAATTTTCCTAACATTTCCTTCCCCCCTTATTAGCTACACATACTCGTGAAGGGCTGACACATAGAAGAGAGATTAGATTTATTCTGTATAGAGCAGAACTAGATGGGAAAAGTTAAGCAGAAGTAGATTTGGATTAATTTAATGAATTTCTTATAAATAAATGTGCAAAAAATGGAATGGGTTGCATTGGTAAGTTCTATATTACAGGAAGTCTTCAAATAGAGAAAGGATAAATACTTGGGAATGGTTTAGTAAGGACCCATATTTTAGGCAGTGATTGGACTAGATGTCCTCTAAGATCACAAGATTCTCTTTTCATTTGACTATGAAGCTTTATAAAGGTGTAATAGTCTTTACTTTCCTCTCTGGGGAGTTGCGAGAGAAATAGCTGTAAATGTATTGGTGATCTTTAAAAATTTCTCAGAATAGACCCTAAAATTATTGTCATTACATTATCACAAAGGCAATTCTTTTTCTATATTGCTCTCCAGGGCTTAGTTGAAATTATACACAACAAACATACACCTGGGTCTATGTGTATATATATATGTGTATATATATATAGTGTGTATATATATATATATATGTATATGTGTGCGTGTATAATATATATATACACACACATCATATACACACATATACATTATATATTTATCCATATATACATACACACATATACACATATATATGCACATACATATATACATATATACACATTATACATATATACATATATATATATATATATATATGTATTAATGCTTAGAGTAGGATTTTTTTTTTTTTTGGTGAGGCAATTGGGGTCAAATAACTTGCCCAGAATTATACAGCTAGTAAGTGTTATGTGTCTGAGGCCAGATTTGAGCTCAGGTTCTCCTGACTCCAGGGCTGGTGCCCTATCCACTGCCCCAAGCGTAGGAATTTTTAACCTGTAATTTGAAGGGGTCTGTGAACTTGGATAGGAAAAAAAATTATATCAGTTTTTACTAGTTTCTAACTGAAATTTAATATTTCCTTCAATTATGGAGGCAACTAGCATTATTCTGAGAAGGAATCCATTGGACTTCACCAGACTGCCCAGGAGTCCTTGACACAAAAAAAGTTAAGGATCTCTGGTCTAGTGAGATGATTCCATGATCAAACAAGTCATTTTACTACCAAAAGCTGCTAGGAAGTGAAGAGGATAGAATACTGGCCTAGTAATCAGGGAGAGCCGAGTTTAAATCCTGCCTCAGATATTAATTATCCTTTCCATATCATGCGGGTTAAGGGGATGGTGCCCCCCCAATCTGGAAAATCTGTGTAAAAATTTTTGGCTCTCCTTTTGTACCCAAGAAAAAGTCTGAATTATTATGGTATGAAAACATAAAATATGTTGATATTGTACAATACTATACATGTATTTTATGCATTTCTGAGTTTCTAAACTTTTTCTGTGTTATCTGCTGGCCTTTGTGTGTCATCTGTGGCTTCTGCAAAACTCCCCCCAAATTCTCATTTAATTTCTTATGCAGACCCATGATACATTGAAATTGAAATGGGGAAAGTCATGATGTCAAAGGGAAAACTAGTTCTATATCCTAGGGAAGTCAGTTTACCCCTCTCAGCCTCAGTTTCCAAGCATGGATAATAGCCCTACTCACAGGGTTCTTGGGAGGATCAAGTGAGGTAACATATAAAAGTGTTTTGCAAACCTTAAAGAGCTATACAAATGCTAGCTACTATTGTTGTTGTTGTCATTGCCAAGAAGCACACTTGCTGATTACCTGCTTAGACTTTAATTTTTGTTTACTACAGCAGATGAATAAGAAGCATTCTTTCCCCCTCCTTGGTGATTCAAATACAGAGAATTACCCTTGTGTAATAGCAGTACAGAATTTATCACAAAATTTAGAATTAGAAGGATCTTCATAGCCGTCTAGTCCAACCTGTGCCCAAAAGAAATTCTCAGTATGAGATCCCGGAGAGGTTGTCATCTCGACTCTATTTAGAAATCTTCAATGGTGAGGGAGAGAGCGGTTGGAAGACTCCACCATTGCTCAGGGAAGCCCATTCCACTTTTGGAGAGCTCTAATTATTAGGAAGTTTTTCCTGACATCAAGCCCAAATTTACCCTTTTGCAATTTCCACCCATTGTTCCTGGTTCTGCCCTCTGGGGCTAAATAAGACAAGTCTAATTCCTCTTATATATGACAGCCGTTTAAACACTTGAAGACAAATATTATGCCTGCCACCTCCCACTATGTCTTTTTCATGCTTAACTTCTCCAGTTCCTTCAACTGTTCCTCGAGGCCCTTTATTATACTGGTTGCTCTCCTCTCCAGCTTATTATGGTCCTTAAACTGTGGTATCCCAATTTGAACACTATACTCCAGATATTTTCTGACTGTTGTTCAGTCATTCAGTCGTGTCTGACTCTTCATGACCCCACGGACCATAGCGCACCAGGCCCTTCTATCCTCCACTATTTCTCGAAATCTGTCCAAGTTCATGTTTATTGCTTCTATGATACTATCAATCTCATTCTCTGCCATTCCTTTTTCTTTTTTGCCTTCAATCTCTCCCAACATCAGGGTCTTTTCCAATGAGTTCTGTCTTTTCATTATGTGGCCAAAGTATTTAAGCTTCAGCTTCAGTATTTGACCTTCCAGTGCATAACCTGAATTAATTTCTTTAAGAATTAACTGATTCGATCTCCTTGTTGTCTAAGGAACTCTCAAAAGTCTTCTTCAGCACCACAATTCAAGAGCATCTATTCTGGGCCACTCAGCTTTCCTTATAATCCAGTTCCCACCACCATACATGATTTTGATTATATGCACCTTGGTTGGCAAGGTGAATATCTCTGCTTTTTAGTATACTGTCCAGATTTGCCATAGTTTTCCTTCCAAGGAGCAAGGACCATTTAATTCCATGACTGCAGTTGCTATCTGTGGTGAACTTTGAGCCCATGAATATAAAATCTGACACTGCTTCCATTTCTTCTCCTGTTTGCCAGGAAGTGGTGGGACCAGTTGCCAAGATATTAGTTTTTTTTGATGTTAAGCTCCAAGCCAGTTTTTACAATCTCCTCTTTTCTTCTCATTAAGAGGCTTCTTAATTCCTTTTCAATTTCTACCATCAGAGTGGTATCATCTGCATATCGGAGACTATTGATATTCTCCCAGCAAACTTGATTCCAGCTTTTGATTCATCTAGCCTATGATTTTCCATGATGCACTCTGCATATGAGCTAAATAAGGTGATGATATTTTATAGATATTTATATTTATCTATTTTATAAATAAGGTGACTCCTTTTCCAATCTTAAACCAATTAGTTGTTCCATGTTTAGTTCTGTTACTTCTTGGCCTACATACAGTTTTCTCAAGGAGACAAGTAAGATGATCTGGCACTCCCTTTCTTTTTGAGGACTTGCCACATTTTGTTGTGATCCACAGTCAAAGGCTTTAGTGTAGTCAATGTAACAGAAGTAGATGTTTTTCTGGTACTCCCTTACTTTCTCCATAATTCAACAAATGTAGACAATTTGGTTTCTAGTTCCTCTGCCTCTTCAAAAATCAGGGTGCTCTTCTGGTAATTCCTGATTTACATATTGCTGAAGCCTAGCTTGCAGAATGTTAAGCATAACTTTGCTGGCATGTGAAATGAGAACAATTGTTTGGCAATTTTAACATTCTTTGGTATTGTCCTTCTTTAGGATTAGAACATAAACTGACATTTTCCAATCCAGTGGCCACTACTGTATTTTCTAAATTTGCTGGCATATTGAGTGCAGTACTTTAACAACATCATCTTTTATGGTTTTAAATAGCTCAGCTGGAATTCCATCACCTCCACTAGCCTTATTGTTAGCAATGCTTCCTAAGGTCCATTTGACTTTATTCTCCAGGATTTCTGGCCGTAGATCAGTAACCACATCACTGTGGTATTTTCTGAGTAGGACAGAGTATAAAAATATTATCATCTTATACCTAGAAGTTATGCCCTTTAATGCAACTCATGATCACATCAGTTTTTAGGATACCACATCACACTGTTGGCTCATATAACTTACCAAAGATATATGTACAATAAGTTCTTCTCAACCATTTCTCTTATTTCTCTTCTCACTTATAGTGCTTCTTCTGCTTTTTTTTTTCCAACTTAAAAAAGTGTGTTCTAACTAGACATATGGGAGGAAAAAGTGTCTGAAGACTGCCTATTGTCTAGACTATGTTATGTAGTTAAATGGATAAATTTATGGATGAGCTTATCCAGAAGCATATAGCTCTTGGACAGACACAGCAAGTAGACAATGAGCTAGGTCAAGAATTGAACAGGCAGAAGGGAGTAGGTTGAATTGTCTTTGGGGAACTGTCAGGTATCCCACCCACCCACCCCTACCCCCAACCAAAATGTAAAATGATGAGTTAGTATATATGTGGTACATTCATCCATGGAAAAAACAGAATTGATCTAGAATGTCAAAAGGATCTATAGTATAGAACTGGCATTTGATTATTGGTTTCAATAAAAGTCATGCATTAAAAGCTATCCCATATCAAAGAGGATTGAAATGGGAAAGGTGGGAAGAATTCTATATCAGATGATAGAGAAAAGAGTCTTAGGTCAGATGAGAGTGATCATATAGCCCTAGATCATATGACATCTCCAAAAGCTTTAGTAAGGTGTGATGAGGTCAGCATGATTAGACAATGGACCTCTGCTTTATCCCTCTCTTTTTACTTTTAACTTGTGTATTTGTTTCTTCCTTTACTTGGCTCTTGTAACAACAAAGAAACCAACATGTTTGTGTTAAGACAAATTTTTTTTTTAAATGATCTGAAGCTTCACCATAAAAAATAACAATAACAAAAAAACAGTCCATCTTTTTAATATCAATCTTCTTCCAATGATGCCACAGTGCTGAGTCATAGAACACCAGTCTTCAAAGAATTAAAATTGGAGATCACTAACAGGGCGACAGAGAGGCCCATGGTGTATTTAAGCAGTTTGCAACACATTACAAACAAGTAATTAAAGAGGAGAAGCATTTATGAAGGAGGAGAATTTACAAAGGAGGGTAAAGGTATCAGCAAGGAAACACATAAATAAAAGAGAACATGGGCTGGTCATACAATGAGAACAAGGGCTAACCATTGGATAGTTTGAGTGAGCCACTGGTATCCTTGCAATGTCAGAATTTGAAGAAAGTCTTCAATATGTTGGATGGACCCCAAGTGGTGAAATTATGGTAGGACATGGATAAAGAAAGAATCCCACTGGATAGGTAAACTCTTCAGTTGGAGAGAATATCCGTTATCAATAAGGCATAGATATGTTGGGATATGGGAACATTGTACTTCCTCACTTTATTGTAGGAGATCTTGTTATATAGCTGTCTAGTTCTGCCTTTAGAAATATTCATTATCATATTGTTCCAAGATATGGAAATAGGCTGATTTTTTCATTACTTATGCTTAATAACTGGCATAAATGTACAGATTTTAAAATTCACAAAGTGCTTTTACATATTCTCTTATTTGATTCTCACAACAACATGATTAGGTGGGGGTAGAGATTTAATCTCCTCAAGCGCCTTTGTATTATTATACTTGGGTTTTACTCCCAGTGACACCTTATTTAAAGACTATTAGTAAAGTTAATCCTAATGGATTTGGATTAACAGGGACCTCCCTCTAACTGGCACCTTTCTATTAATTATTACCTCTTGGTGATAGTAGTACAGCCACTTTTCACTCCCTAGGACAGGGTGATGTGAAATCTTTGGGTCTCATAAAACACTCTTAATTATGAGGAAAGGAAGCTTTTTTTTCTTTTTTTAACTTAAATTAAAGAAATTAAATTTAAAGAAAATCCCACACAGAACACAAAATATGATAGGCCAAGGACAGTTTCTAGAAAGTAAATCCAGGCTTCCACTTACCCAAAAGCCTCTTTGTCACTTCTCAGTCCCTCCCTCCCAATTATTTTTCCTTTTTGTTTTCCCTCCTCCAAATCAGGAAATTCCTTTGTACTTGCAAATAGTCCTTAAGCTCAGTCTTTTGTGATGCATGTGTTTAAATGTGGTGGTGACTTTTAGGGTTATCAGTCGTTTTATTTGTGGAGATAAAGGTCATATCAGACCCTACCTATTGTGCATTTTCTGGGCCCACATGCTGTTGAAAAACTCCTTTATGCATTTAGCATACCACACACTGCAGGTTGGGGGCATGTTATCTTTTATTCTCAGGAGGTAGTCAGAATAGAAATTTTTTAAAGGAATGAATTTATTCCCCTAAATACATGATGATATTCAGTATACTTTAAAACAAACCCACTCACCAACACTAAGTTTGCAAATTTTAAAAATACTCAACTCCTCTTCCCCAGATGGCTAAGCTAATGTTTGGGAAAGAACACCTAATTCCATTTAGGGAAAAACCCTACCATGGCCATACATCCTTTTACTAGCTCAGAATTTGAGAGAATGTCTAAAACAAAATTCCTCTCTCTGGTAAGTAAGCCAGCTGGTGACTTTGAGTTCATACAATACACCCCACAGCAGCCTGGTCAAATCACAGATGTTATGTACAGTTGTCTGTAAGACTGCTGAGCAGATCCACTGGCATAGCTCAGAGTATCAAATGGGCTGTATCAGGAGACCGCATTCAACTCCATCTTTAGGGCTGTTGGTCCTCAGGCTGACATGACTTTCAAGAGCCAGAGGTGACTTTCGCAAGGGACCAATTTTCAAAGATCAGCCTTTAGTATGCCATTCCTTCAAAGGGCAGAATTTAACTAACCCCATGCTCGTAGGGAAAAAAATAAACTGAACTAAAATCAAAACAAAATAGGGGGTAGAGAGAAAGGTGGGGTAAGGAGTAGGTTCCCAAAGTATGTTTTCTTTTTAAAAATCTTATGAAAATTTAAAAAAAAATCTTTTTTTTCTTCTCACTATTATGACCCCATAGGACCACTGGAGTTTTTCTTCCCTGAAAATGGACAATCATTTCTCACTAGCTGACAATTGTTGACTGCAGTGATATGTAATCTTAAATACAATGTACACAGAAAGCTTTAGAAATTCCACATTGAGGACCATCTGTTTAATGTTACCTTGGTTATTCCTTGTTCAGGGAGATGTCTGAAGCAGTTATATGGAGCACTAATAAGGATGATATGCAACAAATGTTAATGACTCCTTTTAACTCATCTTTCGGACAATAAAGTCTTCACTGTCAGCAACTTTTATGTTTTTTTGAAAATTGTCAGAATTGCAGAAACATATGCTTAACTTTTAAAGTTTCCACTAGGGGGACACAACTTTCTGTCTCTGTCTCTCTCTGTCTCCGTGTCTCTCTCTTTCTCTTAAGAATTCCTGCAAGGATCTATTCCTTTCCTCTAGCATTCAAAAGAAAATTTAGTGGCTGCAAGGTACTGAACTGGGCTTCATGAGCACAGGAAGTAGAAGACACATCCTCCCCTGTAGGAGATAGCTTGACTTACATTGGTAGAGGAAGATAAGGAAAACCCAGGCAGGGCAAGTAGCAGCACTCTGATTACTTGAACTAACAGTCATTGATACTTGGAAGTCAAGTGGTAAGGAATTCTAGTTGTCAGGTTCCAATATTGGTACTTAAAGGCCTGGAAAATACTGTGTTTTCCTGTAGAAAGTAAGCTCATTGAAGGCAAGTATTTTCATTTTCGTCTTTGTGCCCCCAATGTCACCATTGTGCACAGAGGGTAGGTACTTAATGTTCTAGGGCAAAGAGGCCCCAGGCTCCAAGGGAAGGTTCAGGCTGAAAAAGTAGCAGAGGCATGGTTTTGAAGTCTGGAGATCAGGAACAGGGCCAAAAGGGAAAAATTTCTCTTTGACTTCAACGAATGAATAAAAAAAAATTTTATTAAGTGCTTAATATGTGCCAGACACTGCTCTAAGTGCTAGGGTTATAATGTAGGTTATAATGTAGGCAAGATAGTCTCTGTCCTCAAGGGACAGAGAAAACTTACCTGTCAGAGTCAAAGATTCAAGGGGCAGAATTCAGAGTTCTGGTGGTAGGAGGGAAAATACATGTGTGTGTACATGTATATATGTACGTGTTCACATCTATATACTTATAGTAAATGTATTTAATCATACAAATAAATACATTCCAACTTTTTATTATTTCTTTTTTATGTGGACATGTATGTGTGCATATGTAAGGGTATCTATATATGTGTGTGTATAAACACACACATTTGTTCATTTTTTTTTCCTCTGATAAAACTTAAGGGCAGTTTTATTTTTGTCTTTTTATTCCCAGTGCTGAATGGTGCCTGACACATACTAGGCACTTAAATATTCAAATAGATCGATGATGTCACAGTTTGTATGTTCCCTCCAACGGTGTCAGTTGCAACCGTTCAGACTCACCCATGATATGCCACTCTTGTCCATATCATCCCCATAGTTCACCATAGGTGATCCACTCAATGGGCTGAGGCCATCTCAATTTTACCAGATGTCATAAGGATGCTAGGTGAACTCTATGGCTTTCATTCATAATTCCTTGCACTTATCATGTGATGTGCTCATCTTCTTTTCCTACAATACATTTCTCTGCTGACACCATTTACTCCTACTCTCCCTCTTCAAAGTTCTTGACTGGTTATATGTTGCAGTCTGCTCATACCCACCATGCACCTCTCTCTTCTGTGTGAAAATCATTTTCAATTCTTCTGAAAGCCAGTACAGAGTCCAAGTTGAATAATTCCCTGTAGATGGTGAGCTCCTTCAGATACTTTAATTTGGGGAAGACACTGTGCTAATTACTTTAAACCCCAGAACACAGCAGTGCCTCCTAAAAGAGAGCCGTAACTATTCAAAAATTCAAAAGTATTTGGCTAGATCACGCACATAGGAAAGACCAGGTGGATGAAGATTTTCCATTGCCCAGATTTTGATTTATACTTGGATGGACAATCTATAGTACTTGTTCATTAGAATGTTTATCTGAAACAGAAAGTACAAATGGATGAAGAATTGTGTCCAATATTAAATAGGAAGAGGTGAATGGGTTAGATTGCCTTTAGGAAAAGGCAAAGTACCTTCTCCCAGAAACAAAGGCTCATCTTTTTAATACCAACATTCTACTCAAATTGTTCTATAACTTTGAGAGATAAAACACAATAACTTCCAAAGAATTAGTCACTTCACTGTTTATCAATTATCCACCGATTGAGTTAAAGGACATCTAAACTCGTGGGAGACAACGAAAAGGCAGCACTCCATGCTGTGAAGTCACAAAAACATAAGGCAGGATGACTAGGTAGTATAATGACATTAACAATAGTCTACATTGGTGTAGTGCTTTAAGGTTTACAAAATGTCATCTTCACGATGAACCTATGAGGTAGGTAGTTGTCAATCCTCACAACGACCCTATGAGGTAGGCAATTCTCGAAATCTCCATGAGGAGAAAAAGAAAAGGTTATTGTGGTCTCTTAAACATTAATAGGAAAACTATATATGTAACCACAAAGTTGGAATCACAGAATCTCAGAGTTGAAAGGGACCTCAAAGGTCATTTGGTTCAACTCCACAGTAATCTGCTAATGTTTTTTCACATGGATTCATACTTTCCATTGAAAGAGGGCCTATAGGAATCCCTTTTAGAACACCCTAAATAAGTGGTCACCCAACCTTCACTTCAAGACCTCTGGAGTTTCCAGGTATGGAGGTAAAAATTAATCATTTGGCAAAAATTGCTAAGAAAACTGGAAAGTTGTCTACTAGAGACTAGGCATAGAATAACAGTTCACCTCCTATATTAAGATAAGCTCCAAATAAATACATGACTTAGACATAAAAAGTGACATCAGAAACAAAGTAGAAGAAGAATTTACTTTTTTAGATCTATGGTTGGGGGAAGAATTCATTACCATCAAGGGAGAGAGAAGGTTACAGAAGATAAAACAAAAAATTCCAATTAAATAAAATCAATAATTTTTGTATAAACAAAAAGAAGGCAGCTAAAATTAGAAGGGAATTAAAATACTGGGGAAAAACATCTTTGGATCCAGTTTCTCTGATAAGGATCTTATTTTCAAGATACATAAAAAAGTGATTCAAATTAATAAGAATAAGAGTCATTCCCTGATTGCTAAATGGTCAAAGAATATGAATATGTAGTTTTCAAGGAAAAAAATTCAAGCTATCAATGATAATATTAAAAAAATGCTCCAAATCACTAATAAAGTAATGCATAATAAACAACTTTGAGGTTCCACCTCTTACCCATCAGATAAGGCAAAGTTGATAAAATAGGAAAATGACAAATGTTGGAGGGGCTGTGGGAAATCAAGCATTTTAATGAACTATTGGTAAAATTGTGATTCAGCCATTCTGGAAAGCAATTTGCAACTATGCCCTCAAAATTAGTTAATTGTGCATACCCATTTAACCCAGTGATAACACACTCCTAGGACTATACCATAAAAAGATTAAGAAAAAAAAAAGGAGGAAAGGGACTCATACATAGTTGCAAAAGTATAGCAGCTCTTTTTGTTGTGGCAAAGAATTAGAAACTAAGGGGTTTCATAAGCAAATTAGGAGAGCATGGAATAGTTTACCTGTCAGATCTATAGATGAGGGAAGAAATTTAGGGCCAAACAAGATATAGAGAACATTACAAAATGTAAAAATGGATCATTTGGTTATATGAAATTAAAGTTTTTGTACAAACAAAACCGATGCAACCAAAATGAGAAGGAAAGCAGAAAATTTTTTACATTAAGTATCTCTTATAAAGGCCTCATTTCTCAACTATATAGAGAACTGAGACAAATTTATATGAATACAAGTCATTCCCCAATTGATAAATGGTCAAAGAATATGAACAGGTAGTTTTCAGATGAAGAAATCAAAGCCATCTATAGTCATATGAAAAAATGTTCTAAATCACTATCGGTTAGAGAAATGCAAATTAAAACAACTCTGAGGTACCACCTCACACCCATCAGATTGGCCAATATGACAAAAAAGGAAAATGATAAATGTTGGAGGAGATGTGAGAAAACAGGGAAATTAATGCACTGTTGGTGGAGTTGTAAACTGATCCTGTCATTCTGGAGAGCAATTTGGAACTATGCCCAAAGAGCTATACATAGCCTTTGATCCAGCAACACCACTACTAGGTCTGTATTTGAAAGAGATTTTTTAAAAAAGGGAAAAGGACTTGTTTGTACAAAAATATTTCTAGCAGCTCTTTCTGTGGTGGCAAAGAATTGGAAATTGAGGGGATGGCTATCAATTGGGGGAATGGCTAAATAAGCTGTGGTAAATAATTATAATGAAATATTATTATGCTATAAGAAATGACAAGCAGAATGATTTCAGAAAAACCTGGAAAGATATACATGAACTGATACAAAGCAAAATGAGCAGAACCAAGTGAACATTGTCAAAACACAGTGACAGTAATACTGTATAATGAAAAACTGCAAATGACTTGGCTATTCTCACTAATACAATGATGCGAGACAAAGGACTCATGATAAAAAATGCTATCTGCCTCCAGAGAAAGAACTGATGTTATCTGAATACATACTGAAGCATACTATTTTTCTTCCTTCCTTCTTTCCTTCCTTCCTTCCTCCCTCCCCCTCTCTCTCCTTGCACAAAATGACTAATATGGAAATGTTTTACATGAATGCACATATATAACCTATATCAGACTGCTTACCATCTCAGGGTGAGGGAGGAAAGGATAGAAGTTGTAACTCAAAATTTAAAAGAAAAACAACAAATGTTAAAAATTGCTTTTACATGTAATTGGAGAAAAAAATAAAACATTATTAAAAAAAGAAACTAAGGGGTTTCCTATCAAGTGGGGGATGGTAAACAAGTTATATTACATGAATATGATAGATTAATATTGTACTATTAGAAATGATGAAAAAAAAAACCAAGGTGTATTGATGCCTTTTATTCTTTTATCCATCATTTTTCGTATGCTCTCCCCTCTGGAATTGAACCCTTCTTTGCAACAAAGAAAAAGTTAATAAAAACAATAACAACAACAAAAGAGACAGATACAAATACTGACAATGTTTGCAACAGTTCAGACTGTTTTTAGATAGCTATAATTACTAGGAATTTTTCTCTTATATTTAGCCTTCATCTACTCCTCTACAATTTTTTTCCTTAATTTATTTTGATTTATCAGTAATCACTTCCATATGCTTTTGAGTTTAAAATTTTTCTCCCCCTTCCTCCCCACCACCCTCCCCAAGATGGCACTCAATCTGATATAGGCTATACATTTACATTCATATTAAACATATTTTCACATTAGTGATGTTGTAAGTAGAAATTAAAACCAATAGGAGGAACCATTAGAAAGAGGAAACAAAACTCAACAGAAGAGAAAAAAAATAACAATTCAGCTTCCATAGTTCTTTCTTTGGGTGTGGATAGCATTTTCCATTACAAGGCCTCTGCAGATGTCTTACATACTTGTATTTCCAAGAAGGATTAAGTCTATCAATATAAGTCATCACACAACGTGGCTGTTATTGTGTACAACGTTCTCTTGGTTCTGCTCACTTCACTCAGCATCAGACCATACAAGTCTTTCCGGGTTTTTATGAAGTCAGCCTGTTCATCATTTCTTATAGCACAATAGTATTCCATCACATTCATATACCACAACTTGCTCAGCCATTCCCCAGTTGATGGGCATCCTCTCAATTTCCAATTCTTTGCCACCAAAAAAAGAGCTGCTATGAATATTTTTGTACATGTAGATCCTTTTCCCATTTGTGTGATCTCTTTGGGATATATCCCTAGAAGTGCTATTGCTGGGTCAAAGGGTATGTACATTTTTATAGCCCTTTGGGCGTAGTTCCAAATTGCTCTCCAAAATGGTTGGATCATTTCACAACCCCACCAACAATGCATTAGTGTTCCAGTTTTCCCACATCTTCTCCAACATTTATCATTTTCCTGTTTTGTCATGTTGGCCATTCTGATAGGTGTGATGTGGTACCTCAGAATTGTTTTGATTTGCATTTCTTTAATCAATAGTGATTTAGAGCATTTTTTCATATGACTGTAGATGGCTTTAATTTCTTTATCTGAGAACTGTCTGTTCATATCCTTTGACCACTTATAAATTGGGGAATGGCTTGTATTCTTATAAATTTGACTTAATTCTCTATATATTTTAGAAATGAGGCCCTTATCAGAGAGACTGGTTGTAAAAATTCTTTCCCAATTTTCTACCTTCCTTCTAATCTTAGTTGCATTGGCTTTGTTTGTGTAAAAACTTTTCAATTTAATGTAATCAAAATTATCCATTTTGCATTTTGTAATGTTCTCTATCTCCTATTTGGTCATGAATTCTTCTGTTCTCCATAGATCTGACAGGCAAACTATTCCTTGCTCTCTCAGTTTGCTTATAGTATCAGCCTTTATATCTAAATCATGTACCCATTTTGATTTTATTTTGGTATATGGTGTGAGATTTTGGTCTATGCCTAGTTTCTGCCATACTCTTTTCCAGTTTTCCCAGCAGCTTTTTTTCAAAGAGTGGGTTCTTATCCCAGAAGCTAGGGTCTTTGGGTTTATCAAATAGTAGATTACTATAGTCATTGACTACTGTGTCTTGCATATTTAACCTATTCCACTGATCCAGCACTCTATTTCTTAGCCAGTACCAAGCAGTTTTGATGATTGCTGCTTTATAATACAATTTAAGATCTGGAATGGCTAGGCCACCTTCCCCTGCATTTCTTTTCATTAGTTCTCTTGATATTCTGGGACCTTTTGTTCTTCCAAATGAATCTTGTTATTATTTTTTCTACCTCTATAAAATAATTTTTTGGTAGTTTGATTGGTATGGCACTGAATAAGTAAATTAGCTTAGGTGGAATTGTCATTTTTATTATATTAACTCGGCCTACCCATGAGCAACTGATGTTTTTCCAATTATTTAGATCTGATTTTATTTGAGTGAAAAGTGTTTTGTAATTGTGTTCATAGAATTCCTGGGTTTGTTTTGGGAGGTAGACTCCTAAATATTTTATAGTGTCTACAGTAAGTTTAAATGGAATTTCTCTTTCTATCTTTTGCTGTTGGGCTTAGTTGGTAATATATAGAAATGCCAATGATTTATGTGGCTTTATTTTATAGCCTGCAACTTTGCTAAAGTTGTTTATTATTTCAAGTAGTTTTTTACTTGATTCTCTGGGATTCTCTAAGTATAACATCATGTCATCTGCAAAGAGTGATAGCTTTGTTTCTTCTTTGCCTATTCTAATGCCTTCAATGTCTTTTTCTTCTCTTATTGCTAAAGCTAACGTTTCCAGTACGATGTTGAGTAACAGTGGTGATAATGGACATCCTTGTTTCACCCCTGATCTTATTGGAAATGCTTCTGGCTTGTCCCCATTACATATTATGCTTGCTGAAGGTTTTAGATAGATGCTAATTATTATTTTAAGGAAGACTCCATTTATACCTATGCTCTCTAGTGTTTTTAATAGGAATGGGGGTTGTATTTTGTCAAAAGCTTTTTCTGAATCTATTGAGATGATCATGTGGTTTCTGTTAGTTTTGGTGTTGATATGATGGATTATGCTGATAGTTTTCCTTATATTGAACCAGCCCTGCATTCCTGGTATAAATCCTACCTGGTCATAGTGTATTATTCGTGTGATAAGTTGTTGTAATCTATTTGCTAATATTTTGTTTAAAATTGTTGCATCTATATTTATTAGAGAAATTGGTCTATAATTTTCTTTCTCTGTTTTGACTCTTCCTGCTTTTCTACAATTTCTCCATGTTATTGTTCAGCAGAATCTAGGATCCTGGAGAGTAAATCTAATTGTTCTTTCATATGACAGTCCTTCAAGTACTTGAAGACAGATCTCACATCTGCCCATGCTCCCCCACCATGACAGGTGTCTTCCTTTGGACACACTCTTGTTTGTCAGTGTTTTTAATTTTAGAGCCAAGAACTGGACACAGTTTTCTAGATGTACTCTATTGCAGAGTACATTTGGATGATCACCTCTCTTGGTCTGGATGCTATATCTCTATTGACATGTCTTTACCTTTCTTGACTACCACATTGCACTGTTGACTGCTATTCAGCTTGTAGTACATTAAAACCCACAGATATTTTTCACACAAATGTTTGTCTAGCAATATATACATCTGTACTTGCCATATCATATTGGCTTCTGCAACCAACAGGGAATTGAGTGTGATCATCTGCCTTGAGAAAATTAAAAGCAAGGCACCTCTTTCCTCAGTCCTGTGCCCATCTTCTTGTGTGTTATTATATGTTTAAAAGCTACAATAAATTTGGTCACAATGGGGGTCCAGTCTGAAGCAACAATACTCTACTTGATACTAAAATGATCCATTGGGACCTATAATATCTCTGTGCCAGCTTTTTTCAATTAAATGACCACAGCTAGCAAACAACTATTAACATGGGGACTTGCGTGGGATACAAAGATATGCAGTGTCTGCATTGGTGAACCACAAAATACTTGTAGAAGAAAAAGAAAAAAAAGTTTCTCATATTGGTTCCTGAGACAAAGATGCTATTCACTCTTTACAGTCTTTGTGCTCCTTATAGAAATATTCCACCAATTTCCCCAATTGCAGTTGGAAGTTGCCTTCATATAATCTGTGTGCTAACTAGATCTATAATGGCCACATTTTCCCTAAACACCACACACAATCACTGATAAGTGCTACCTCAAACTATTCCTTCATCTTCTGAAAATTAAACTGTGCTTAGTTGTGTGATTTAATTATCCCCCCTTTCTCCACTGCTCTCTCCTCTCAAAGGTCATATCAAATATTCACACTGCTTGGCATCTTACAATGGTAAGCTTAGGTTAAGTGGTATATATGTCCACTGACTTCTATAGGACACCCACTTTTGTAAGTTGTTATAGAATATGTTCTAAAGGTTATGATACAGTCCTTTACTTTTGTTACCTTGGTGTTCAATGTCCTTATCTATAAAATAAGAGTTTTGTACTACAGGGCTTTAAAGTCCCTTTTAAGCCTAAAATATTATGATTTTACACATTTAAATTCATCTCTGTGGCTCTGAGAAGTGGCCTGATTTATGTAATACTGAATCATATTGTTGGAAGGACCTTAGGAAACTCTGAATCAGAGAATCTTAAGAGTTGGACAATACTTCAGACATCACCTGGTTAAGATCATAACTGAACAAGAATCTCCTCTACAATATATACAATTTACATCCAACCTTTACTTGAAGAACTCTAATGAGGTAGAAACTACTATCTCCCTCAAAACCCATTCCACATCTGTATTACTCCAATTGCTAATCAATCAATTAGTTAATAAGTCAACTACCATTTACTAAGTGCCTACTATGTGCTAGACATTGTGTTAAGTGTTGGGCATACCAAGAAAGGCAAAAAGCAGTCCTTCTCAAAGAGTACACAGTCTAATGGCGGAGACAGCATGCAAATAATTATGGATAAATTGAGGATACTCTCGGAGAGAAAGAATTAAGGGGATTTTTGAAGAAGGTTGGACTTCAGTGAAAACTTAAAGGGTTGGAGGGAAGTTAGGAGGTAGAGATAAGAAATTCCAGATATGAGAGATGCTCAGAATTGGAAATGGAGTTTCATGTGTGAAGATCAGTAAGGAAGTCACTGTCACAGGATCTCATAGTACATGGAGGGGAGTAAGGTATAAAAAGACTAAAAAGGTAGGAAGGGAATAGGCTATGAAGGGCTAAAAGCCAAGCAGAGGATTTTATTTTTGATCTTGGAGGTAACAGGGAGTGCCACTGGAGTTTATTAAGTGTGTGTGTGTGTGTGTGTGTGTGTGTGTGTGTGATATGGTCAGGCCCACTTTTTAGGAAGATGAATTTGATATCTGAGTGGAGGATGGATTGGAGTGGGGAGAAACTTGAGGCAGGAAGACCAAACAGCAGGCTTAGCAAATAAATTAAATTAAATTATTAAATGAATTAAATATGATTAAATATATTTACTTTTCTATGTTTTTCTTGACTCCTCCAAATTTTCTACTTAACACTGGTCTTTTCTTCAGTAATGCTTGTTAAGTCCTCTTTTATTTAATGTCTGCCCCCCCCCCCCCCCGCAGGATTATGCTCACTTTTGTTGGATAGGTTATTCATTGTTGTAAGTCTTTGTCATTTACCTTCTGGAATATCATATTTCATGATTTCCTCTCCTTTAAAGTGGCAGCATCTAAGTCTTACGTAATCCTGACTGTAGCTCCCTAGTTCTTGAGCTGCAGCTTCTTAGTTACTTAGTTCCTCTTTCTTCTGGTTGCTTTTAGCATTTTTCCCCTGATTTAGAAGCTCTGGATTTTGGCCATGACATTCCTGGAAATTTTCATTTTGGTTGTTCCCCCCAGAAAGTAACAACAATTTTCAGGTAGACTGATGATTTTTAGGTCTTTTCTTGACTAATTTTCCTGGTCATTTTAAAAAATAGTATCTACACTACTTTCCCCCCTATTTTTTTCAATCTTTTAATTTTGTTTTAATATTTCTTACAGTCAGTGGCTTTCTGTTTGATCCATTCTAATTTTTAGGGAGTTAATTTTGGGGGTAAGAATTGTAACCATCTGTTCTAATATATCAATTCTCCTTACCATTCTTTCTTCTCTAGATGTCATTTCATTTAACATTATATGTTTCCTTCTCTTTCTTCATTTTTTCTAGGTGTTCCTGTAGTCCTTATGGCCTGACACTATTTTCTTTGAGGCTTTCTGTGAATTTATAAAATTATTCTTTTCTTTGGAATTTATCTCAAAGAATTTTTTAAATCCGTGATACTTCTTTATAGCATTTAGCATTTTCTTCTGTTTACTTACATCTCCAGATTTGGTATCTAGCAGACTCTGCTACTTCCCATACTCTTGGATGATGTGAAGAGGTACTGGTTGGTCTTAAATTTAATAAGACTAAGCCTCACATTTTAACGAAATTCCTGGGTTTTGGTTCAATGTCATGGTGGTTCTGCTTAGGCTTTGGACTTGGCCTCTTCTTCATCTTCTTCTCCTCCCACAGACCTGAGTGCAAGGTTGGCTCTCTTCCTTGCTGTTAGCCTTAAAGGTTCCAACCAGATATTAGTGAGCATGCATTGCTTACCAAGTGCTATTATGGCCTTTTCTCCTGCTGTGGCTCTTATTGTGGCTTGTAGGCTTCTTGGACAATGTCTAGCCCTCTCTCCTTCTATGACTTGGGCAGGGCTACCTGAGAACTATCTGGATACTTATATTTCATGCTGTTGTTTGGGAGTAGAAGGCATCAGGCCAGTACTGGGCACTGGTCTGGCTCTAACTTCTTCTTTGGATCATGATATTTGCCTTCTTTACCTTACAGTTAGCCTGGCTTATCTTGAATCAAAGGTTTCACATAGTAGTCTTTTGTGCACTCCTGAAATTAATAGAGAAGCTCATAGCTTTGTCTCTTTCTATGATTGTTCCTTCTGGTGAATTTTTAGAGCTTTCCTGGGGGTGTTTGTGGGGGATCTGGGCTCCTCTATAGCCTAACAAGCTACCATTTCCCCCAGTAGTTAGATATCTACCATGTTTTTCACAAGAACAGCAATATTTTGTCAAATAGTTTGCTAAACACTATGAAAGGATAATGGTACATGAATGCAATCAAATATTATCATGCCATAAGAAATGGTAAACATGAAGAATTCAGAGAAGTATAAGGTAAATTATATGAAGTGATGTAGAATCAAATAAGCAAAACATGAAAAACAACTAAAAAATGCTTGAAAACTGGCTGGGTACTTCTTGAGCATTTATAGAATATAGTTGTAATCATGGTCTTACTTTTATAATTTACTTTTATGTATCAAGTCTTTTTTTAAATTATTGAAAAAAATTAAAATTTATTTCATTAAATACTTCCCAATTATATGAAAAAACATTTTAATAATTTTTTTTTTAGGTAATTGTGGTTAAGTGACTTGCCTAGGGTCACATAACTAGTAATTGTCATGTGTCTGAGGTCAGATTTGAACTCAGGTCCTCATGATTCCAGGGCTGGTGCTCTATCCACTGCACCACATAGGTGCCCCAACAATTATTTTTAAAATTCTGAGTTCCAAATTCCCTACTTTTACCACTCTCCCCTCCTTGAGGAGGCAAGCAATTTGATATTTATTATGTTTGTGAAATCATGCAAAACATATTTCCATATTAGCCATATTACAAAAGAAAACACAGGAAAAACAATGAAAAAGAAAGTTGTAAAAAGTACGCTTCAATCTGCATTCAGATCTCATCAGTTCTCTTTCTGGAAGGAGAATAACCTTTTTTTATCATGGGTCCTTTGGATTTGTCTTGGATCACTGTCTTGATCAGCGTAGTTGAGTCTTTCACAGTTGATCATCCTTACAATTTTGCTGTTATTGTGTACATTATTCTCCTGGTTTTGCTCACTTCACTTTAAATGAGTTTATATAAATCTTCTCAGGTTTTTCTGAAACCATCCTGCTTATTATTTCACATAGCACAATAGTATTCCATCACAATCCTATACCACAACTTTTTCAGTCATTCCTGATTGAGGGGTATCTCTTTGATTTCCAATTCTTTACCAACACAAAAAGAGCTACTATAAATATTTTTTTGTACAAATAGGTCCTTTTCCATTTTCTTTGATTTCTTTGGGATATAGACCTAGTAGTGGTATTGCTGGGTCACAGAGTA
The DNA here is from genome assembly GCF_900497805.2 of Vombatus ursinus. Lineage (NCBI taxonomy): Eukaryota > Metazoa > Chordata > Mammalia > Diprotodontia > Vombatidae > Vombatus > Vombatus ursinus. The sequence goes on from NW_020948983.1 coordinate 8,611,128, forward strand.
GATACGGTTTCATAGCTCTTTGGTCATAGTTCCAAATTGCTCTCTAGAATGGTTGGACTAGTTCAAAACTCCACCAACAGTGTGTTAGAATTCCAATTTTTCCATATCCCCTTCAGCATTTGTCACTTTCCTTTTCTGTCATGTTAACCAGTCCGATAGGTATTGAAGTGGTATCTCAGAGTTGTTTTAATTCGCCTATCTCAAATTAGTAGTGATTTAGAGCATTTAAAAATAATATTTTAATTTTCCCCAGTTACATGTAAAGACAATTTTTAACATTCATTTTTAAAAAAACTTTCCACAGCAGCTAGGTGGCGCAGTAGGTAGAGCACCAGCCCTGAAGTCAGGAGGACCTGAGTTCAAATTCGACCTCAGACCAAAACACTTGACACTTACTAGCTGTGTGACCCTGGGCAAGTCACTTAACCCCAATTACCTAAAAAAAAAAAAAAAAACTTTCCTCACCTACCCCCTCAGTATGCAATTTGATATAGGTTATATATCAATCATGTAAAACACATTACTACATGAGTCATATTGTGAAAGAAGATACAGACCCAAAGGAAAAAAAAAACATGAAAAAATACAGAAAGTGAAAAATTGTATATTTTAATCTGTATTCAGACTCTCAGTTCTTTCTCTGAAGATGGAGAAGATTTTTTATCATGAGTCCTTTGTAATTGTCTTGGACCATTGTATTGTTGAGAATGGTTAAGTCATTCACACAGTTGATCATTGTAAAGTATTACATGTTAATGCGTACAATGTTTCCTGGTTCTGCTTACTTCACTTTGCATCAGTTCATTTAAATTTTCTCAGGTTTTTCTGAAATCCACCTACTCATAATTTCTTATAGCACAGTAATATTCCATTACAATCATATACCACAGTTTATTCAGCCATTCCCCAACTCATGGGCATCCTTCCACTTTCCACAATTCTTTGCTACCACAAAAAGAGCTGCTAGAAATATTTTTGGACAAATAGATCCTTCTCCCCCCTTTAATCTTTTTGGGATACAGACATAGTAGTAGTATTGCTGGATCAAAGCACAGTTTTATAGCCCTTTGGGCATAGTTCCAATTTGCTCTCCAGAATGGCTGGATCAATACACAACTCCACCAACAGTGCATTTGTGACCCAATTTTACCACATCCCCTCCAACATTTGTCATTTTCCTTTTCTGCCATATTAGCCAATCTGATAGGTATAAGGAGGTACTTCAGAGTTGTTTTAATAGTGATTTACAGCATATCTTTATGACTATAGATAGCTTTGATTTCTTCATCTGAAAACTGCCTGTTCATATCCTTTGGCAATTTATCAACTGGGGAATGAGTAGCATTCTTATAAATTTGATTCAGTTCTCTATATATTTGAGAAATGAGTCTTTTATCAGAAACACTATCTGTAAAAATTGTTTCCCAGCTTTCTGCTTTACCTCTAATCTTGGTTGCATTGGTTTTGTTTCTGCAAAAACTTTTAAATTTAATATAATAAAAAATGTCCATTTTATGCCTAATAATACTCTCTATCTCTTGTTCAGTCATAAATTCTTCCCCTCTCCATAGATCTGACAGGTAAACTATTCCTTACTCTCCTAATTTGCTTATGATATTACCCTTTATGTTTAAATCATGTACCCATTTTGATTTTATCTTGGTATAAGGTGTAAGATGTTGGTCTATACCTAGTATCTGCCATACTGTTTTCCAGTTTTTGCAAAATAATGAATTCTTGTCCCAAAAGCTGGGGTCTTTGGGTTTATCAAACACTGCATTACTATGGTCACTTACTACTGAGTCTTGTGCATGTTATCTATTCCATTGATCCACCACTCAATTTTTAAGCCAGTACCAGATAGTTTTTGATGATTATCACTTTATAATATAGGTTTTGATCTGGTATGATGAGGCCACCTTCCTTCACATTTGTTTTCATTAATCCCCTTGATATTCTTGACCTTTTGTTCTTCCAGATGAATTTAAGATTTTTTCTAAATCTATAAAATACTTTTTGGTAGTTTTATTTGGTATGGTACTGAATAAATAAATCAATTTAGGTAAAATTATCTATCATGTTTATCATATTGGCCTGGCCTACACATGAACAACTAATATTTTTCTAATTGTTTAGATCTGATTTTATGTGACAAGTGTTTTATAATTGTGTTCATATAGTTCCTGGGTTTGTCTTGGTGGGTAGACTCCCATGTATTTTATGTTGTCAACATTATTTTAAAAGGAATTTTTCTCTCTTGCAGCTGGACTTTGTTGTTAATATATAGAAATGTTGATGATCTGTATGGGATTATTTTATATCTTGCAACTTTACTAAAGTTACTATTTCGAGTAGTTTTTTTCAGTTGATTCTCTAGGATTTTCTAAGTATATCATATCATCTGCAAAGAGTGATAGTTTTATTTCCTCATTCCCTAGTCTAATTCCTTCAATTTCTTTTTCTTCTCTTATTGCTATAGCTAACATTTCTAGTAAAATATTAAATAATAGTAGTGATAATGGGTATCCTTGCTTCACCCTGATCTTACTGGGAGAGTTTTTAGTTTATCCCCATTACAGATAATGCTTGCTGATGGTTTTAGATAGATACTACTTTCCACTTTGAGCAACATTCCATTTATTTCTGTGCTTTCTAGTATTTTTTTTAATAGGAATGGATGTATTTTGTCAATAGCTTTTTCTGCATCTATTGAGATAATCATAAAATTTTTGCTCATTTTTTAAAATTTATGTGGTCAATTATACTCATAGTTTTCCTAATATTGAACCACCTTTGCATTCCTGGTATAAATCTCACTTGGTCATAGTGTATGATCCTTGTATATTGCTGTAATCTCCTTACTAGTATTTTAATTCAATTTTTTACATCTATATTCATTAGGGAGATTGGTCTATAGTTTTCTTTCTGTTTTTGTTCTTCCTGGTTTAGGTATCAGCACCACATTTGTGTTGTAAAAGGAATTTGGTAGGACTCTGCCTATTTTCTCAAATAGTTTATATAGTATTGGAATTAATTGTTCAGTAAATGTCCGGTAGAATTCACTTGTGAATCATCTGGCCCTGTGGATTTTTTCTTAGGGAATTCATTGATGGCTTGTTCAATTTTCCCGCCTCCCTCCACCAAGATGTGGTTATTTAAGTATTCTATTTCTTCTTCTGTTAATCTGGGCAATTTATATTTTTGCAAATATCCATCCATTTCACTTGGATTGTCAGATATTTTTGGCATATAATTGGCAAAATAGCTTCTAATTATTACTCTTCATTGGTGGTAAATCCACCCTTTTCATTTTTGATACTGGTAATTTGGCTTTCTTCTTTCTTTTTTAAAATCAAATTAATGGTTTATCTCTTTTATTGTTTTTTTTATAAAATCAGTTCTTAGTTTTATTTATTAGTTCAATGGTTTTCTTACTTTCAATTTTATTAATCTCTCCTTTGATTTTCAGGATTTCCAGTTTGGTGTTTAATTGGGGATTTTTAATTTGTTAATTTTCTAGTTTTTTTTTCTTTTTTAGTAGCATGCCCAATTCGTTGATCTGCTCTTTCTCTATTTTATTGAGGTGAGCATTTAGAGACATCAGTTTTCCCCTAAATACTGCTTTGGCTGCATTCCATGAATTTTTGTATGTTGTCTCATTGTTGTCATTCTCTTTAATGAAATTATTGATTGTTTCTATGATTTGTTCTCATTACTTATGATTATATTATTTAATTTCCAATTAATTTTTAATCTACCTTTCCACATGGCCAAGTAAATGTTACGTTATTACATCATGGTCTGAAAAGGATGCATTTAATATTTCTGCCTTTCTGCATTCAGTTATGAGGTTTTTATGTCCTAATACATGGCTAATTTTTGTGTAGGTGCCATTTACTGCTGAGAAAAAGGTATATTCCTTTCTATCCCCATTCAGTTTTCTTCAGAGGTCTATCATATCTAACTTTTCTAAAATTCTATTCACCTCCTTAACTTCTTTCTTGTTTATTTCGTGGTTAGATTTATCTATTTCTGAGAGGGGAAAGTTGAGGTCCCCCACTAGTATAGTTTTATTGTCTATTTCCTCCTACAGCTCATTTAACTTCTCCTTTAGAAATCTGGGTGCTATATCATTTGGTTCCTATATGTTTAGTATTGCTATTACTTCATTGTCTATGGTACCTTCTAGCAAGATGTAGTTTCCTTCCTTGTCTCTTTTAATTAGATTTTTGCTTTTGCTTTGTCTGAGATGGTGATTGCTACCTTTGCTTTTTTTTTTTAATTCAGTTGAAGCAAAATAGATTCTGCTCCAGCCCCTTACCTTTACTCTCTGTGTGTCTCTCTGCTTCAAATGTGCTTCTTGTAAACAACATGTTTACATTTTCCATTTTATGAGGGCTTCCATTTTATGGGTAAGTTCATCCCATTCACATTCACAATTATGATTACTGTGTATTTCCCTCCATCCTATTTCCCCCCTGTTTATAGTCTCACTTTCTCTCTTTCTCTTTCTCTCTCCCCTTCTCCCCTTTCACTATGTTCTTCCTCACCAGTGTTTCACTTTTGACCACTGCCTCCCTCAATTCTGCCCTCTATTGTATCACTTTCCCCTTTTGTGTTCCCCTCTTCTATTTCCTGATAAAGGGCAAGATAGATTTCTATATCCATCTGAGCATGTGCTATTTCTTCTTTGAGCCAAATCCAATGATAGTAAATAAGGTTCAAGCGATCCTCACCTCTGTCTTTTTCCCTCCAATATAATAGGTCTTTTGCACTTCTTCACGTGAGGTAATTTACCCTATTCTACCTCCCCCTTCTCTCTTCTCCCAGTGCATTCCTCTTTCTCACCCCTTATTTTTTTTAATATCATCCTATCAAAGTTAATTTATTCACTTCACCTGTCTTCACATATTCCTAATTGCCCTAATCTTCTTCTTCTCTTTTTTTGCTAGTAGGTTAAGTGACTTGCCCAGGGTTGCATAGCTAGTAATTGTCAAGTGTCTGAGGCCGGATTTGAACTCAAGTTCTCCTGACTCCAGGGCCCATGCTCTATTTACTGTGCCACCTAGCTGCCCCTAGTTATACAGTTCTTAAGGGTTACAAGTATCATCTTCCCATGTAGGGATATAAACCATTTAACCTTATTAAATGGCTTGTGTTTTCTCTTTCCTGTTTACCTTATTTGCTTCTCTTCAGTCTTGTATTTGAAAATCGAATTTTCTGTTTAGCTCTGTTTTTTTTTAATCAGACATGTTTGAAAGTCCTTTATTTCACTGAATATCCATTTTTTCCCTTGAAGGATTATGCTCAGTTTTGTTGAGTAGGTAACTCTTGGTTGTAATCCAAGCTCCTTTGCCTTCCAGAATATCATATTCCAGGCCCTCTGAGTCTTTAATGTAGAAGCTACTAAATCCTATGTAATCCTAACTGTGGCTCCGTGATATCTGAATTGTTTCTTTCTGGCTTCCCGCAGTATTTTCTTCTTGACCTGCAAGTTCTGGAATTTGGCTATAATATTCCTGGTAGTTTTCATTTTGGGTACAGTATTTTTTCATGCAACTATTGATAGCTTTGGTTTCTTCTTCTGAAAACTGCTTGTTCCTATCCTTTGCTTGTTTATCAACTGGGGAATGACTTTTATTTTTAATAAATTTGGCTCGGTTTACTATATATGTGAGAAATGAGGCCTTTATCAGAAAAACTTGCTGTAAATCCCCCCTCCCTGTTTCCCATCTTTCTTCTAATTTTGGCTGCATTGGTTTTGTTTGTGCAAAAGCTTTTTAATTTTATGTAATCAAAATTATTCATTTTAATTCTTGTGATGTTCTTGATCTCTTTCCTTATCCACAGATCTGATAGGTATATATTTTACATACTTTTCTAACTTACTTATGATATTACCCTTTATGTCTAAATCATTTATCCATTCTGACCTTATCTTGGTACGTGGTGTGAGATATTGGTTTATGCCTAGTTATTGCCAAACTGCTTCCCAGTTTTTCTAGCAATTTTTGTCAGATGGTGAGTTCTTATCCCAAAAGCTTGGATCTTTGGGTTTATCAAACACTAGAATTACTACTGAGTATTGTGTATCTAATATAATATGCTGATCCACCACTCTATTTCTTAGCCTGTGTATCAAATCTTAACATATATTAGCAAAGGCTAGAGAGGGATGACAGTGAAATAATTAAGAAAAATATTTTTCCCTTGCATTCCAACAGTATCATATGAGCTACCCTATTTTCCAAACCAACAAAGGACAAGTCACTTCTGCTGTAGGTACTTAAAAAAATACACATACACTTACATATGTTGATCTAATTCAAATGGTTAACTGCTATTCTTATGTCAATGTACTACTGTATTGAGGTGTGACATAGTGTCACAGTTAGAACACACAATGTCATAGAAGTAAAAAATTCCTTCCCTAGATTTGTTATTTCTTTGTCTTTCTCAATGAAAGAGGCAACCACTTTATGCAGCAAATTGTAAAGGAAATTTGCAAGGCACTAAAAATGCAACAGAATTTTCACTGCCCATATTACCTTGAGCCTTCCTTGACAATGAAAGACAAAATGAAAATTTTAAAGTAAAGTAAAAAACGTGCTGAAACTGGACCTGAATGTTCAGAAGTTTTGCTTTTAGCATTCGTAACTATAAGGTCCACTACTAAAAGGAAAACTATATTTATTCCACATAAATTTTAATGGGGAGCCTAGTTGTCTAACCTATGGCTGCTTGATGATGTTATTTTGAATCATTGTGAGGTATTAGAGAAATGTGTCAAAGTTTCCCCTACAAGCTGCCTTGCCTAAAGAAGCAAAAAAAGCCTGCCACCCCAACCAACCAAATGACTATCTCTGTGAGAGGGTAATTCAGTATCAGACTTCCGTGGAAGCTGTCTTTTGGGCATGAACCAGGTTCTTTCTACCACCAACAGTGGTAGAAACTCTTGTGGATTTGACCAATATGACAGCAAAGAGCCAAAGCCTTTCCACAAAGATTTGCACTTCACTGTAAGAGGGAATTGGCACCACTAGCCTGTGACTGATTGTCACTGAAGATATTCAGAAAGCTCCTGCAAACCGGTACCAATCCAGACATGTGCTGATGTGGCCACGCTAGTGTAGCAGTGGGCAGACAGTCTTTGGTGGGTGAAGAGGATGCAGAAGGCAGCATGCCTCCAGGGAAGCAACTTGGGCTTTGAAGTAGGAGGGCTTAGGTTTGAATCCTAGCTCCCCCACCTTCTGCCAGTGTGAAATTGGATGAGTTCCTTCAGTTTCCTGAGCCTCAGGGGACCTTTTAAAGACCCTTCCAGCTCTAAGTCAATGAGTCTATGATCCTATGATTATTATTTGTTGTTCAGTCATTTCAATGGTGTTCAACTCTTCATGACCCCATTCTAGGGTTTTCCTGGCAGAGATACCGGAATGGTTTGCCATTTCCTTCTCTAGCTCATTTTACAGATGAGGAAACTGAGGCCAACAGGGTTAAGTGACTTGCCCAGAGTCACCCACCTAGTAAATGTCTGAAGCCAGAGTTGAACTCAGGAAGATGAGTCTTCTTGATGGGTCTAGCACTCCGTCCACTGTGCCACCTAGCTGTCAGAAGCTAATATACATACAATAAATAGGTCTTTCTTCAAATTCTCCCCATCGACAAGATCCCCAGAGACAATGGCCCTTAATGAACATCCCGTCAAAACACCTCATTTTACAGATAAAGAAACTGAGGCCCAGAGAGGTTAAGTGATTTGTCTAAGCCTACATAGATAATAAATAGTTTTCCTCAATTACATAGTTTCCTTAATTGTAAAATGGGGATAACAACAGCACGTACATTGCAGGGTTGTTGGGAGAATCAAATGAGATAAAAAGCATATGGCATAGTGTCCGGCACATAGCAAGCACTATATGAACACTTATTCCTTTCCCTTCCCCCTAAATAGGGGAGCTGGCAGGCAACTGAACCTAGATTCTCCAGGTCCTTACCTTTCTGCTCCACTTCAACAACACTGGCCAACCTGAACTCTTGAAGATGACACTTCCTGATTCCAAACCCAGTGCCCTAGCCACTGCGCCAGCAAGCTGCCCAGATGATTAGCATAGTGACTTGCTATGATAGTTGCTGCCCTGGAGGATTAGGAGAAATTTTCTTTCCCTTGAGATACTTCCTGCTCAACTTGTTGCAACCATATCCTGCTAAATAATACCTATTCCCAGAATGTTCTAGTCACAGCTTGGTTACTATGCCCTGCTAACTCAACTTTGTATTCCCCTCAATGATCATTCAACTTCATACAACCTAATTCATTGATTTGTCTGATCAAATCAGTATGAAAGACTATTAAAAATAGACCTTTTGGTTAGCTCAGTGAAGATCATGGCTTTGGTGCCCATTAGTGTGTCTATAGTCTGGCACTTCCCTTATAGCTATAAGAAATAAAGAATGAATGGCTTGATTAATTAAGAAATCAGATTACTAGGTGAATTTTTCAGGAACAGTAACTTTAATGATGTAAATACAAAGAACCCCCAAGCCCCAAATTGAAAGTTATGTAATTATAATTAAGCTTGGCCCCAAAAAAGATGGAAAAATGTACCATCTTTCCTACTTTGAACAGTTAGGGAATTTTGGGTGTGGAATACTGTATATAATGCCATATTCTGTTGATAGGTTGTGGACATTTACTCTCTCTAATGCTGTGGTATATCTCATATTTGTCAGTTCTTTCAGTACCATAGAATGTAGTTCATTTGGGCCAAGTTACAACTCATTAAGGTCAATTGGATCATTTTCTACTATATTATGACTTAATATTGATAATCATTTTTTTTTTTAATTTTCCAATCAAAATAACATTATTCTTGGGAGTTCTGCCTTTTAACCATTGTCAGATATTCCATCCACTATGAGCAATGAATGGATCTGGTCTCTTATTTGAACTGCTTTCTCCCAATTATCCTCCCAACTTTTGTTATTCTAGGTTTTCCTTGACAGTATTAGCTCATTCTGAGTTTTTAAGGCTATTCTTAGTATCTTGTATTCATTCCCCATTATTGATCTTTGCTTTCAATCTTTTTTTTTAAAAGTTTTTGTTGTCATATTTTGTTTTTTAAATTACTGGAATTTCTCCCAGTAAAGCTGCCCCTCACCTTCTCCAACAGCCCTCCCATATAAGTAATATTTTCTTTAAAAAAGAGGAAGAAAAAAATTTGTGAAAATGATCATTACAGTGACAAAGTAAAAAATATATGTAATGTTCCATACCAGTGGACCTCTGACCTCTGCAAAGGAGTATCTTCCTTAAAAATAAATGGGAGCGAATTAAATCATTTTCATTCATAATATCTAGAATCACATAAGGTTATATCTGGAAGGATATTAGAGTTCATCTAGGCCCATTCTTTGTTTAATGCAGGAATGACCACTTTCACACTTCTTAGAGACACTTTTCTAGTCATCTAGAAAATTTTCATCATCTCTCACAAGACAATTTATCCTACTTTTAGACAGTTCTAATTCATACGCTCATAGGCTTTAGAGGTGGAAAGGTCCATAAAGATTATCAACTATAACTCCTTCATTTAATAGGTGAGGAAATGGAAACCCAGGAGGTCAGATGACTTGTCCTTAGTCATTGAGGTAATACTAGAGCTTTAATAATAACATATAAAGAATAAATAATAGAAATAAATAAACCATATTTGTTGAATGAAGTGGCAGAACCTGGATTTAAACCTCAGTCTTTTGGTCTCAACTCTAACATTGTTTTGACTATAGCATGCTGACTAAGAATTCTTAGAAAATTCCTTGTATTGATGCAAGATGCTGGTGTAAACATAATTTCTGTGAAATTACTTTCCAGTTTTCCTAGTAATTCCTGTCAAAAAAGGAAGTTTTTCTCCAAGTAAATTATGTTTTAGCTTTATTGAACACTGTGTTATTGAGTTCAATTGTTTCTAGTATATGAAACATATATAGATGCACACACACACAAACATATATATACATACATATATACTCCATTGAACTACTTTTCTCTTTTTTAATAAGTACCAAATAGTTTTGATGTTTATAGCTTTATAGTATAATTTGAGTTGTTGAGGTGCTTTGACCCCTTTATTTCTACTCCCCCCCCATTATTTAATTCCCCTGAGATTTTAGGCCTTTTGTTGCTCCAACTCTAGATCTTTGGAGGATCCCTTGGTAGTTAGATTGGTATAGCTCCACAACTGTAAGCTAATTTAGCTAGTACCATCCTTTTTATTATGTCAGTATTACCTATAAGCATTAGATATCCTTTCAGTTATTTAAATAATTTTTTAAACTTGGTTAAATAGTATTATAAACTAAATTTATGCAAATTTGGATTTGGATTTGGTGGATTGAGTCAGAGGCATTTTATGCATTTTGTAGTTATTTTGAATGGGACTATGGTTTTCTTATTTTCTCCTGGATACATAATTTATGCACACATATGTATGTGTTTGTGTGTATATATCTATATATGTTTCATATGCACATATATATACACACATACGTGTGTGTGTATGTGTGGTGGGTTTATTTTGTACCCTACTATTTAATTAATCAATCAACAAGCATTTTATTAAGCACTGTGATAGGCATTTGGGATACAAATATTAAAGAAAATGAAACATTCACTTCTAATGAAGGTGACAAGTACTGTATATATATGTATGTATGTGTGTATGTATGTATACACACACACAATAATTTGGGAGGCAAGGCTTCTTATAGAAGGTGATACTTAAGCTGCATCTTGAGGGAAGAGAAGGGTTCTATGAGGTGGAGGTAAAAAGGAAGTAGATTCCAAGCATGAGGGATGGCCAATGTGAAGGCAGAGAGAGACTAGATATGGAATGTTGCATGTGAAGGACAGAGGGAAGTCCAGTTCGGCTGCATCTCAGAGGGCAGGAAAGGAAAAAATGGCCAATGAAGCTGGAAAGATAGGTTGGGGATGGCTGGTGAAAAGTTTTAAAAGCTAAACAGATTTTATATTTTATCCAAGAGGCAACAGGGAGCTACTGTAGTTGAACAGCATATGACAGTCACATGCTTAAGGAAAATCACTTTGGCATCAATGTATAGGATGGATTGGAGTAGGGAGAGACTTGCATTAGGGAGATCAATTAAAGAGGACATTGCAATAATTTTGGCAAGAGAAGAAGAGAGCCTGAACTAAGGTAGTTCACAGAACGTGAGTAGACAGAGGGGGGTCAGATGAGAGAGATGTCTGGAGGTAGAAATGGCAAACTTTGGAAATTGACTGAGTATGTATGGAGAGGGAGAATGAGGAGTCAAGGGTAACACCAAAGTTATGAATCTGGCAGACTGCAAAGGATGGTGAGATCTTTAATGGAAATGAAGAAGTTTAGAAGAGGGAAGGGGCTTGGGAAGAAAGAGCATGAGTTTTCAGTTTTAGACATGTTGAGTTTGAGATGTCTCTGGGACATCCAGTTTGAAATGTCCAGTAGGCAAGTGGTGCTGTGGGCCTAAAGCTCATGGAGGTGATTGGGGCTGGATATATAGGTCTGACTCAACTGGATAGAGATGATAATTAAACCTTTCTTACCTGTCTTATCTTTATCCATGACAATCTAGCTTTGCTCTTTGGAGCAATACAGAAGTAACTTCTTCCTTATTTCATTTATGCAGAACATTTTCATGAAGCAGAGTGCCGTAGAATAAAGAACACTTAATAGTTTGGGCATCACAAGCTTTAGATTCTAGTCCTGATGCCACCATTCCTTAGCAGTGTAATCTAAGGTAGTTTCTGCAACCTCTAGAGTTTACATTTCTACCTCTGACCTACCCTCTAGCTTTCTCCTACAGTGTTCACCTTCAGTTACAGCAGATCTGGATAATTCACCTTTCCGCAGACACATCCAGTGCCTTCCTACCTGGGGAATTTTGAACATTTCAATTCAGTTCAATTTGCCTACTATGTAAAAGGAATTGTGTAAGGTTCCAGAGACACAAAGACATAAATGAAATAGTCCCAGCCCTCAAAGGTCTTAGTGGCATCCTAGCCGAGCTTTAAGGGAAGACAAAGCTTCTGAGAGGCAAAGATGAGAAGTGAATGCATTCTAGCCATGGGGATCACTTGTGCAAATATATGGTGGTGGTAGATAGCGTGTGACCACTTATTCCTTAATATTCCCTTAGCACTTTGACTATTCCTCTCTTTGCTACTTAATCATACTGTTTTGTAAAGTGAGCATTTGCATACATCTTCTGTCCCCCTGCTAGATTATAAACTACTTTCTTGAGGCAAAGAATTATGTTCTATTCATTTTTGTATCCTACTCAGCACCTAGAATATAGGAGTTAATAAATAAGTGTTGTATAAACCTTAAAGTACTTTGAAAATGTAATATATTGTCATTATCAGTTGTATAAAAGAGATGTCTGTAACCGATGATAAAATTAAGTTCATTTTCAAAATATTTTACTTCAATAACATGAACAAAATGCTGTTAATTTTCACAAGAGAAATGTGCTAGAAAAGTGCTAGAAACCTAGAAAAAAATGAGAGTTTACAGTAATGTAAAAATCATTGGTTACTAATTAATATAAAAATTGAAAATCACCTTAGTTAATAGTTCTCTCTTATAGTTCTAAATCCTTTATTCTCACTGACTTTTCATATGACACACCAGTTCTGTTCTTTCTTGAGAGGAGAAAGAAGTCCTTCCAAAGCAGAAGCATTATTAGTGAATAAGTGCTTGAAATAGATGTCTGTAAGATGTCTATATCAGGGATATTGCCATTCAGAAACCTGAGGATAAGGGAACCTTGCCCTAGAGGCAATAGGTAAAAAGAACATATACAGACTTCGTTCTCGTACTACTACGTATAATGTCAAAGTTTCTGCAAACTCTAGAGTTTAAATTTCTATTAAAAATTCTATTAAATTTCTAATAAAAAGTATAATATGAAAGCAGCCTTTATGTTATCCTTACTTTAAAAACTAATTCGAAAAGAATATTTCATTTTCTTAAATGAAGACACAGAAGGTCTCCTACTTTTTGGGAATCCAGAGTCTTTGGTTCTGCTTCCAGCTCTGCCACTGGTTGTCTCTAGGTCTACAAGTAAATAACTCTCCCTCTCTGGACCTTGGTTTCTTCAGCTATAAAATGGGGGTGCGGTTTAGGTGGTGTCTAAGGTTGCTCCTTACTCTAATATGCTATTTTCTGCTAAACAGTGGACCACTTGAGGTCTGAGACTATATGTCTTACTTATCTTTGTGTCTCTCCCAGGGGTGCTTACGTCATGTTGAAAGAGGGGCACAGTGGTGTAGTAAAAATATCAAAGTTTGGAACCAAAGGATTTGGTTATCTAGACTCTTAGGGTCCCCTGTTTCCTTCTCTATAAAATAAGGGGATTGGACTAGATGATCTTGAAGATTTCTGTTAGCTTTATATCCTATGATTCTATAACCCGAGTTCAAATACTAGTGTTGGCTCCTACTAGCTGAATTTCTATGGTCCTTAACTTCATCCATTTCCTCAGCTACAAAAGACAGTCACACACCTGACTACAGAGTTGCCTTGAGGATGAAATAAAATATTACATGTTAAGAACATTGCAAACTGTAAAATGAAATATGAATGTCTATAATTATTCCCCCAATAACATCCTTATCTAATGCCTCATCTTGTGGTGGAGGTGACACTAGGTTCTAGAAGGCATAAGGTTAGCAGGTACCTTACCAAGCTGGCAGGGCTTTGAGTGTGGCCTGGTGGCAGATAGACTATTTGTTGTCA